>NW_019174280.1:22354226-22618746 GCF_002260705.1 Seriola dumerili
GGCAAACACACATAAATCACGTGACATTTTATATTAATACTAGTTTAATAAGGCATAAAAACGACATAGTATAATGAGTCATAAAAACGTCATAGTATAGTAAGGCATAAAAAGACATAAAAACGTCATAGTATAGTAAGGCATAAAAATTCATAAAAACGACATAGTATAATAAGGCATAAAAAAGTCATAAAAATGACAGTTTAATAAGGCATACAAATGTCATAGTATGGTAAGGCATAAAAATTCATAAAAATGACAGTTTAATAAGGCATAAAAATGTCATTGTATAGTAAGGCATAAAAAGTCATAAAAATGACATAGTTTAATAAGGAATAAAAACACCACAGTATAGTAAGGCAAAAAAAGTCATTTCGAGTTGCCACTTAACATGAAGTTGGCTGACATGATTCCGCCCACACTAGCAGTAAATCAAAGATGACGCCTACTCAGTCTATTCTTCCACGTCCTACGCATTGTAGCCTTGTCAGTTGTTGCCCAGTATCAATAACATTGAATTAGTCAATAATAACCCTGAGATAACAGTGCAACATGTTTCTGTAACATGTGCCACAAACCCATTCTGTTGACGTCTCCGTAGTTCGCGGACGTTCTTAGTATCCTGAACTCAAAGCAGAGTGAGACGTCTTGCTTCTTTCCCCTCTCTGATGCAGTTGACACCTCCAGGCCAACAGGAAGTAATAGCAACCAGGTCCAGCGTTTAGAGAGAATGGCGGCCTCTAGTGTCTCAGCTTTCCCACAGGTCCATCCATGATCCCGAT
Source organism: Seriola dumerili (assembly GCF_002260705.1). Taxonomy (NCBI): domain Eukaryota; kingdom Metazoa; phylum Chordata; class Actinopteri; order Carangiformes; family Carangidae; genus Seriola; species Seriola dumerili. The sequence goes on from NW_019174280.1 coordinate 22,355,009, forward strand.
GTAAGAGTGTGTAAGAGAGTGTCCGTGTATGAAGAACATGCTTTAAAATCTTCATAACATTTAACCTTTTTTTGTCTTTTTGGTAAAAAATAAATAGTGTCATCATCAAATGTTAATGACTGATGAATTTTTTCACTGAAGTAAAAAAAGAAGAGAGAACTACTTGTAAGAGTGTTTTTACTTCATTTAATGTAGCATCATTTATAATTTTACTTCAGTACTAGTACATATACATGTTGAAGTATCATTATGAGTTATATAAGTAGTTTTTTTTTTTTTCTCAAAGAATTTCAGACTGCATATTTATATTTTTGTCAAAGATGGAGGCTTTGTCATTGTGCAGTAAGTTATCTGTTTGTAATTCAAATAAAAAGTGATGATGATATCTTTGTACTTGGTTTTGGACAAAATCACCTGCCAAATGAATATAATGTAATAAACAGTAAAACTTACATTATTTCAATATAATAATAATAATAATAATAATTATTATTATTATTAAGAAATGTTGGCAGACGTTTAGAGTCCCACCTCCCCCAAGGAGCTTTAGATATCCACATACACTATCTGGCATCCATCACCAGAGTCGTCACACACATTGTGAATATTTATTCCCCCTCAGACATCACTTCCTCTAACACCAGGACTCTAGTGTGACCTGATAACTGCGTATGTTCTCATGTATAGCACAGGGAGGTGGCTGCTAAATGTTTCCTGTCTTGAAGTTGTAAAGTGTCTGTTTCCTTTCAACATGTTTAGTTGTTATATACTTCCTCACATCGATGACACAGTGACACTCTGGGCTGTCTCTCTGAAACCGTTCCTCTCTCCGAGTACAGCAGTGCTTTCACACACTCTCCCTGACACAGGGGCAGTGATCCTATGGTGCCCATGTCTAATAAATGAATGGCTGAAGCTCAATGTAGCAGCCACACAGACACGGTCAGATTCATTATGAGAAAGTCACCAAGAATGTAAAACATATTTTTTTCTTTTGTTTTACTGTCTTGAAAATGTTGAAATGTGATTACATTTACAAACACTGCAAATTCTAAAGTTTTGCAAAACTAATATTAACAACACAGAGCAAATATATCATATGAAAACTGAGCATGAAGGAAACAGAACAGAACAAAATGAGGTAAAATAGAATGAAAAGAGCAAATATGCAATCTTTACTGTAAAGCTTTAATAAGGGAAAACTTTATCTGTACTTGCAGCAATAACAAAATGCATACGTATATACAGATATTCAGAATAAATCCAGAGGTTTGGATTGGACAACAGCAAACAAACAATAAAATGCTATAAACATTAGGGCACATAAGCTCATCCAGATATCCTCCCCACACACACACACACACACACACGCAGACACGAGTCTGACTGATTGTCACATTAAACCTCTGTAGACGCTATTAAGACTGTTTTTTAAGGCAGTTTATGATTTAAAATCATGACTAAATAAAATAAATCATACACTTTTTGGCTTTTTTTTCCAAATGTTTCTTTGGATGGCACAGATCATTTCAAGAAGCAGGTGTGGAGCAACAACTACATTACATTGAAAAGTGAAATAAAAGTGATTAAGCATTAAAAAAAAAAAAAACAAAGACGTTTACAATCAAAGTTCAGAGGTACAAATTAAGTAATTTCTGACAAGAAATTACTCGAGGCTGTCATTGGTGAATCGCACTACAATGGTAATAAGTCTAAAAATAAACTGTCAGTAAAGCATGTCATTTAAAAAAGATTGAAAGGCAACTGATGTGATTTCATCATAAAAATATATATTTAGAGGAGAAAAGATGTAAACGCTGCTGAAGTTTCTCACACTTGTTGCATAAAATGACGTATTTTATCAAGGAGCAAAGCGTCGGGCAGCTGAGTGTCACTGTCGGACATGAACACTGCTGGACTGTCTCTGATGGAGGAACACCAGAGTCCAGACTGGGGCAGGTCTACTTTTTTTTTTTGTTTTGTTGGACAACATCTGAGGTAGAGAGTGTCACAATCACCAGCCCACAGCTGTTCTGTGGTGCACCGATTTTTCCAAAAGGTCTCCGAGTTTTCTTTTTTTCCTTAAGCAATCTGTCACTGTGAGCAGCGACAGACTGATGAGTGACATGTTCAGATGGTTCACTGACACTACCGGGAAGCTTCAGGGAGACGTATGACAACAAGCAGAGAGGATTTAACACTCTCAGCCATTTTCATTTCAATACATTTTTGGTCTTCAGAAAATGAAATTAAGGCTTTAAGGCAAATGCCCGTCAATTAAAGCACAACATTCTCCACAAAAACTACAAAATAAATACAACATGGAAACATCAAACACACTCCTTCGTATTCAAGGTTAACGAACTGGGCACAGAGTGAATGATTAACTTGACTTCACTTGACTAATGGTCACGTAGTCAATGATTAGTCAAACTCAAATCCTCTGTTCCATTTCAAATAGTGGAGACTCTGAAATGAAGAGATACTGTAGGTAAATGTGTAAAAGCCGTTTTATAAAGTGGCGAGGAACTAAATACAAACACCAGTATTTAATGTTTTTTTTTTGTTTTTTTTGGTCCTTTAAGAGGTCATCCTCCGAGCAGATGATCTGTTGTTAACACGTGTTTTATGACCTGGACCACGGACGTTCATCACATTGTAAATTCATGAAAATAAAAGGATAAAAATGTTGGACCAAATAACAGAGAAACATTCAACACATTTAAAAACAAGTCTCAGCACTGTGTGTTTTTAAAAGAAATACTGCTTAAAGTCACTAATACAATCAATTCATGTAGACTTGAACACAAACACAGCGTTAATATGTTCCTTATCAATCAATATTTAGGCTCATCACTGACAGTGGGTCTATTTGTACTGGCTAAGTGACAGACTACAAATTCACTGCGCCTGCACCTGGACGAATACTGTTGTTTTTACATGTCTTCTTCTTCTTCTTTTTTTTATTCAATAAAAGCACAAAACATTTCCCGTCTCCAGTCTGAAGGTAAGGGAATGATTCGACAGGTCTTGAGATGATGTGTCAGCGTTTCAGATTAAGTTCAGATTAAAGCTGCTTCCCTTCAAGTGTCTGAGCTTCTCTGCAGCTCAGATGATGACACTGACACTGACACTAACCCCCTGACTCCAGAATCCCTAGTTCCTGTGTCTTTGAAACGCTGCGGACCCAGTTCTCACATATGTCCCGTTTGGCTTTAAGACTGTTTTAACATGGGAATCCGGTCTGTGCTCCGGAGACGACAGTAAAGGAGGCGGATTTCCCCAGACATCATTAACAGACAAGTTTTAACGGATGGTGATTGATTCATATTTGTACTACATCTAAAAGTTTGTGCTAGCTGATAGTTGAGAGTAATAGAAGTCCACCTTTCCCTTAAGACTGCGAATCTAGTGTTATAGTAGGCACCCAGCGCGCCTTCTTTCCCTTCCCTTGTGACCGATATGAAATCTGCTGTTTATTTTTTTTTCCCCATTAACTTTTAAGCTTCAAGTTTCCTGCTCTGAAACAACGTCACGCTAATTTAAACAATCGAATGCATAGTTCTCCAGCATCACGCTCAACTTCAACCTACTGCTCTGTCTGATATGTTTCATCGCTTTGGCATTTTCTGACATTCTCCTACTGAAGGCAGTCATTATAATCAGGGCTACACACACACACGCACGCACGCACGCACGCACGCACGCACGCACGCACGCACGCACACACACACACACACACACCTTATCTAAATGCTGCCGGTCAGCAGCAGTCTCAGTCTGACCCCGTGTGTCTCTCCTTCAGTCTGTTCAGCGGGAGTTTAGAAGACGGACTCTCCAGTTTTGTGTTGCGGGTCTTCCGCGGCCTTTTCATGCTCGATCATCTTCTGGGTGATGTCTTGCTCCTTGTTGACCTTCTCCATCCTCTTGCGCCTGGCCTCCACCCAGGGTATCAGACACAGCACGGCTCCGCCGAAGATCGGGGGGATGCCCGCCAAGTAGAAGGCCACCTCGTAGTTCCCCAGCCTGTCCCTCAGGAAGCCTGCGACCAGAGACGGGCAGAGTTACCATGTTATCATGACTCCAACAAGGGGTCAGGAAAAGGTCAATAAAGGTCAAATTACTTAAACCCTGTCTTTAGTGGAACAACAGTAGAAACAGCTGCTGTATGAGACATTAATACAGATGCAGTTTATCACTTGGGAGTTTGGCCTGAAGCTTCGACCCACAATCACAACAATGACCTTACTGGAGCCTGAAGGGTTAATAATAAACCGGATTATCACAGGGATACTCTGTGTCTATTATTAGGTAAATCATTGATGCTGATTTTGTCAGCTGAGGCAGTAACCATGTGACAGCGAATAAAGGCATGGAACTACTTTCTCAAGATCACCAAACAGTGTTCAAAATATTTTATTTCCAGTTGTTGCTCGCAGGTGAAAGGAGCATGATTGTACCAGCCTGACGCTACAAATGAGGATGGACTCAACTACAACAGCTTGACTGTGATCTGATTTGCATGTTACATGTACATGACACTGACTTCTGTCATTTCCACCCAGTGTTTTCAAGGTTCATGTATTTTTTCAGCAACTGCGAGGTGCCAAATGAAACACTAGGTGGCGCAAAAGGCCTGTGAGTATCCGTGTGAGAGCGACCACTGTTCTTCATCTCTGGACAGTGACTGAGAGCCTCTACAGAACGCTGCAGGAATGTTTTTGTGTCAGGGGGCAAAGGTCACAAGGCCACTGAAGGTGTTACACCAGCTCCATTTTAAAAATAATAAAGTCAAAACCACTTTATTTGTGAGAAGTCTGAAAAGAAACAGCAGGAAAGTGTAGACAATAATATAAACACAACACATTCAGACAATCTTACAAAATAAAACATTTGCTGCAGGAAATAAAAACAGCTGACTGTTTCATCTCCAACAGTCGTTCGGCCTTAAATTATTCAGTAGATTTGGGATAACAGTGGAAAGACCAACTTTACTACAAAGACAGATTTATTCATTTAAAGATAAACTGATATATTCATTTCAATAATAACAATAAAATTAGTTTTTCTGGCTTTTCACAGCAACATAAACACGAGCAAAGAGGTTCTCTGAATCACCGTGGATTACTAGATCTGAACATGTTTAACACTGAGTCTGACTTCAGCCGTCATTTAAATGTATATTCGATGGGTCATTGTGAGAATTGACACAGTCTGTATTACCTGCGATGGGCGGCCCCACGGTCATGGGCACAGACATCAGGCCCAGCAAGAAGCCGATGGCCTGGGACACGTCTTTGGATCCGACCAGCTCGAAGGCGATGGGCGCCATGATGCAGATGAAGCAACCGTCAAACAACCCCATCAGCAGGCACACGGCAATCAGCCCGCCAAAGATTTTGCACAGCGGGATCATCATGGACATGATGCCGATGACGAAGAAGGACGTCACCTGGGAGGAGGTGAGAGGTGAGAGGTGAGAGGAGGGTGTATTCACATGCAAACTGTTCAAAGCTTTATTTCCTCATTTGACGGTTTAATTACGGAAGAAATCTCGAGAATAAAATCATAATATTTCAAGAAAAAATTCATAATATCATGAGAATTAACTAATTATCAATGAATTAATAAACTTCAACGTTAACACCAAGGTCACAGCTATGACAGTCTAAATAAATAAGACTAAATGCTTTTTTCCAGGTGATTTGTAATACATGTATTCTAAACACTAGGTACATACAGTATATTGTGTGTTAGCAAGTTATGAAACATTAAATGTCATGTCATTCTTCAGGTGACACACTATAAAGAGCTACGAAGTTTCCAGTTTAGGTCAGTTTCATTTTAATTGAAGAGCTTCAGTCTGACTAGACCATCACATGTTCATCTAAATGCTGTTTCAGAGTTTTCAGAGGAATTAAAGATTTTGAATATCAGCATAAATTGGAAACTATTCGCAAATTCAGCAGAAAAAAAAATCTGCCCTGTACTGGCTGAACCGTGACTCACAGTATCAACCTGTCCAGTGTGGAGGAGACAGCGACATGAGGGTGTTTTTATGACAGACGAAACGAGGCACTCACCTGCAGGTAGACCTTGTTGGGTCCACTGACGTAGTCCGCCACCCTACCGAAGATGAGACGCCCCACGCACGACGTGATGCCGATGCACATGAGCAGAACCTCTTTACGGGCTTCTTTTCCAAAGGTCTCCACGACGTGCTGCATCTGTGGACAGTCACGGAAACAGATAACACACTAATTAAAACATTCACAACAGAGGTGAATAGAGGTAGAACTTTAAAGTCCTTCAGAGGGGCCATAGCTGCTGGAAACCAGTATTTTCCAGTTTTTAATTGTCTGAATGTAAGTGACAACAATCTGAACCCACAGCGCTGAGTGTGACAGATGTCTTGAGTAATGGTCAAATCACTCGCGGTTTAGAGGTAATGACTCATAACCCAGTGTAGACAGTATGACGGATTGTATAAGGAAATGAAAACAAATTGCTGTTTCATCTACAACAGTCATTTGGTCTGAAATTATTAAATGTATTAATTTTGTCACATTATTTCACTTGACGTCTTTGTCATGAAATAGCGGCACGGAACGTTAGCTAGCATAATGCTAAATTTACTGACTTAACAAAATGTTGCTTAATGTCAAGCAAGTTAAAAACATAATTTTCCTCCATATGTTGAATGCTGGCCGATGATTTTAGTGATTTAGACAGACATGTTAGTTTAGATCTCAGCAGATATTTCATTATTTAACCGGTTTTATTTGAGGATCTACATGTGATGGGCAGCGTTTTGCATACTTTCTGTATAAATATAGGCTGTAAGCATAAGTGAGGTTTGAAATATTTTGCAGTGACGAGGCCAAGAAATTCCCAGTCTTCCAAACAGAGTGGTGTCTCCCCCATGCTCTGTACCGTATCAGCCATTTTCATGGAAGAGTTTGCTGTTGCTACCATGGCACAGGCTACTACCCATCTGCACCCGTGTCCATATTTCAACATTCCTCATTTGTCTTCTGTGGATGTTACTTTCCACTTCAGACTGTGAGGCCCAGATGTTCATTTTCCAGACTGCCTGCTGTATCTGTGTCTTTCCTCTCCCAAAGCGCAGATTTGTGAGGCCCAGAGTTTTGAGAGCCAGAGGAGAAGAGGGGGCCTATTGTGTGGAGTCCTGCCAGCTCCTTCTACCTCCAGGCAGGCCGCAGCAGTCCCGCTCAAAGGGCCGGTCTGTCTGCTCCGCACCCGCCTCATCACCCTCTACCAAGTCACACATCCATCAGCGAAGACCTCTGGATGACTTCTCGTCTTTGTCAATACGCCACAGCTCCGGGCTCTGTATTCATTCCCGTCCTGCTCAGAGGGGATTCTCCCATCCAAGAAAAAATGTGCACACATGCATCAGCAGGGTTACGGATTTTCAGAAGTTCTGTTTGAAAGGTTAAACTTTATATTTATTACTGCCTCTGGGCATAAAGCAGTGACGGGTTGGTAAACAGTCACTGGAGACAGTTAATGTAAGAATGTTGTTTTTTAATGCATAAAAAATCACAAACTATGGAGTATTTTCTATATTTGCCGGGTGAATTCTACATAATAATTTTTGTTTTATGGTTAAGCACCCTGAGATCCATCCATCCATCCGTTAGCTATACTGCTCATCCTTGAGGCTCTGTCTATCCTGCAGGTAACGTAGAGTCACCACTGCAGCTGCATGTCTTTGAACCGCTTTTCTTTTACAGTATGTGGTTTTGTCGTTAGCTTCCGTGACGTTATGAAGTCGAGACATCGGGCCTGTTTTTTCCACGTTGTTTCCTGTAAAACTACAACAAACTGGCACGTGAAAAATGTTCAGTTTGAATGACTCTCAGAACATTGCTCACTATTTCTTCACTCGTGAAATTTATTTCTTTGGTTTATGTGAATTATCCCTCTGCCTGACTCGTCATCTGTGGGAACACACTGTGGTCTAATGAGTTGATTAACCAACACCACAAACACACCCCCCCCTTGATAAGAACTGTCTGGTCAGCTGTGTTGTCATACGGTTGATTACTGGACAGACGTGAGGAGGAAATCTATAAACAGTGTAACAGTGACCGGCTGGGTAAAAGCTACTGGACGTTCCAGGCAGACACGAGAAGACATTCCCTATTGAACTCTCTGACTCGTTCACACACTGCATCAATTATGTCTGTTATGTATTCGAGGCTTCCTGCGAGGTTGCAGGATGGTGCTGTGTCCCGTGTTCGGTCATTATGAATAAAAAGACAGAAAAACAAAGAGCACCTTTGCTCCTCCTGTGTCTTTAATGAGATTAGATGCTCATATAGATTCAGCAGTGCTCGCACCACCCTGTTATCAGGGAGTTTTGACATTTAAACACAAGCTGATGAATCCTCACCAACTATCAGTCTGTCTCCAGTCTCCAAACACTGCTGCTCCCTGTCTGTCTACCCCACATTACAAAAATAGTTCATTTAAAAGGTCTTTGCAAACATTTGGAAAAGGTAACTTCATTTAAATTGATAGACGAAGCACTGTTGCTTATCAGAGCTGCTTCTAAGAGCAGTTTGCAGCAGGATATAAGTTTGTTTGCTGATGGAGGGCGTGGGCGTCTTCGATCACGTTTTCAGGAACACGAGTTCACATTCATGTGATGCACCTCGGAGCCTGACAGGTGGCCTTGTGGCACAGAACATTATAGCCCTGCAAAATAAATACACACACACACACACACTCACACAGGCTCAAACACACACACATGCATCAATGCAGGCACCTGTTTTCCTAATGAATGATGCATGATTCAGAATGCACGACTGATAGACTGATAGAGTAAGAGAGGTGTTGAAGTAAAAAGAAATGAGACTCCAAACAGCAGCACGCTGGTTGCAACACGTCCTGCTTTACTGAGGCTGCAGATGGTGAGTCCAGAAGGAACATGTAGGTCTTCGAGACACTAGAACCTGGTGTTGATCATTTAGATGGTAAAAAAATTTTATCGTTAAAGTTATAATCTGTAACTTTTCCACATTAAAATGTCTAAAAATAACTAGACCTATGTTCTGTATGTTGTTGAGTTGTGTTCTTACATTATCACAAATGTTTCCATCGATTCTCAAACCAGAGAAATCTGTGATTTTAATCGTAGTGGTTTTCAGCTCTGTATTTGAACCGGATGAAGGATTTTAGTCGTCAGACATTTGGACCTGAAGTTATCAGAGAAACAAGCTGAGTAAATGTTCAGCTCAGCTCCCAGCGTCCACTGAAGAGCGTTGGTGAATCTCTGTTATTTAAAGTCAACGCTTTAGAGGAGGAAGAGGAAACCTCTGTGGAGAATTCAGCTGCTGGTAAAAACCTCCTGAACGTCTGGTTCATGAGTTATCAGAGAAATAATCCTCAGTACAGACTCTGGTGAGTAGCAGGACGGTGTGTGTGGATTCAGTCAGAATAAGGTACGATGTGTAAACACAATACTTGTTGGAGGGAAAATTCATTGTGTGTTTTGATGTTTTAACAAGAAAAATATAGAATATCAGCAGATTTCCTCACAGAAGTCAAACAAGAGTGTAATTAATGACATTAACGGAGGCACCAGAGCTCCTGCTGCAAAAAATAAATCTATAGTTGCTGGAATTAACACGACATGCTGCATCAGTTAACCACAGAAATAAGAAAAACTAAATGACTAGCTGGCACATCACCAGCACTCTCTTGAAACCTACTTTAATTGTGTATTTTAGGGTGAATTTTCCCTTTCAGAACCTTAACCCACATTCTCTCAGCTCTCTCTTTTTGGCTGTTGAATGCTCATTAAACATCTAACACTCCTCCAGCCCACACACCACAGCCCTGCAGGTGCTCCTCATTAAACACACTGAAACAAGCTTCATCTCAAAACAAGAGACAGCTTTGTAAAGAAAAGACACGTTCTGTATGATGCTACGGTGATTATCTGTCTGGGTGATCAGATCAAACTTTCCCGAGTCCTGTTCTTCTGTTTGTCTTTTATTTCTGCACAGTAAGCAGCAGAGAGAGCATATTTAAATTCTTCTACCACTGTACCCCGGGTGCTTCCACACCTTTATCAACATTACAGAGCAAACACAGCCAGCGTCTTATCTCAAATTCTCAGAAAAGTGTGTATGTCCCAAATTGGACTTTACTCTTTTATAGTCTTTATGTGCACTGTAACAAGGCTCGGCATTAAGAGCGGCGGCGGGGGGGGGGTCTGTGTCTAGGGAAGGACAGCTGCTGGGGGTTTAAAGGCCAGAGGTGGCGCTGAGGCTGTAGCCGGGCCCCTGTGGCGTCCCAGTCTGAGGGAAAAAGTGTTGAGAAAACAGGCTAGGGTCCCCGGGACAGGCTGATCTCCCTCCAATAACAGAGTCACCATGTCCAAACAAACAGTCGCCCCCTGAGCCCGTCCAACACATCCCGCCTCTCCTCTGCAGCCTCCTCGAGAAAATGTTTCCCCCAAAGTCCCAGTTTCTCTTTTTTTTAAAAAACAAAAAAACAGGCTAATTCTGGAAAGCTACATCTGTTTACAGACTGACTGAAATAAGAGCTGCAGGCTGAGTCTTCCTGTCATATTTAGCTACGATCTCCAGGACCAAACAGCTAGTATGACACATGTATGTCACAGTCGCTCCCTCCTGAGTGACAGTGCTGAATAACAGCCAGAAGTGTTTTTAGAGAACATTATGATGTCACAGTGAAGTAGACCTTTGACCTTTTGGATATTAAATGCCATCACTTCATCTATTTATCCCGTCAAGACATTTGTGTTCAACTGTGTCGTAATTAGCGAATGAATTTATGAGTTATGGCTAAAAAGGTGTTGTTTCTGTGTTCAGGATCATTTGTTAAGATGAAACCATCAGAACAAGATCATTTTTTAGAATAAGAGTTTAAAGAAATGAGCGACCCGCTGGAGAAAAATGATCACTAATTAGAGTAGTGTATTTTATCTACATGCATTTCTGCACAATGAAAGATCAAAAACAACATTTGTGAGGTGTTTAAGTTAAAATAGAAAGTGTTTTCTGTCCAGCTACAGTCTGTTACAATAAGAAGTGTCTCGTGCTGTATCGTTCTTCTAATCAAAGATTTGAGAGTTTTTTGAGAACCTTTGCCTTTCTTACACCTTCCTAATGGGCAGAGACAATCTTGAGTACACTTCCATAGTCATAAACCATCTAGTGAAACCCCCCCCTCCGCTGTAACACTCTGTACCATCACTGTATGTTTGGAAGACCCTGGCTTTACTGCATACTCCTCCCCTCTCACCTTTCACATTAATAAAGCTCACGTAGCTAGTATGTGTTTTGATATCTGTGTTGTTGAAGCTCCCAGTTGACCTCTCGCCCTCATTCCACCCTCGTGCCAACGAGCACATCCAAAACATGGGATCAGGATACTGGGAAATCCCACCACGGAATCCCTCTGTTGGCATTTACGTGCTGTTATTTGTCATTGGACTGACCTTCGACCCGGAGTGTGGGGTGATGATACCCAGTAACACAGTAAACACATAAACACGCACTACTTGTGGAAGCCGGCGAAAGTAAATCTGACTGACAGCAGACGAGAGGAGAAAGTATAAAACACAAACCTACCAGATGGACGTAAGGCACATAGTAGCCGTAGAGTGCTGCAGGAACACCAAATGCCCAGATACGATATCCCAAAGACTTCCAGATGTTGAGGTTGAAGACCTGGCTCATGGGTGGGCACCGACTGCTTGTTTGGGTGGTGGGGGATTTGAGGGGCAGGAGGGGCTTGTAGGTGAAGCCTGCCAGCATCAGCACAAACATAAGGATGCAGAGGATGCGCATGGTGTTCTGGAGGCCCACTTTCTCCAGCAGCCCTGACAGCAGGAAGGGTAAAGTGATGGTGAAGATGCTGCTGCCGGCCGTCACGATGCCATTCACCAAACCCAGGCGCTTCTTGAAGTAGTGGCCCAGGATGACGAGGCTGGGCTGGTAGGCGAAGGAGCAGCCGCAGGCGAACACAATGCCATAGGTGAAATACATGGGACCCAGGGACCTGTGAGACAGCACAACAACCAGATATGTCACTGTACAGCCTTTTGAACATACAAACATATGAGCTGTTTGTATATGGCTCATTCTGCAGTGTTTTTGCTCCATTATCCAGATGAATCAAATAATTGATCAACTAAACACATGTTTTGTTCTTCTCCTTGTTTAATTATCTGCACATTCAATGGCTAGATAATAAGAACTAGAATCACCTCCTCGAGGTTGTATCCCTCTGCCACTCAGACTAGTTCCAGGTTACATCCCTGTTTATCTAGAGTCATATAACATATGAACCATTTGTGTGAAGTTCAGACAGAGGGTTTCAAATCAAATCCCCTGATGGTTGGTGAAGGTGTCCCTCAAGCATCAACATTAGGCCCTCTGCTGTTTGCATAAATAAAGTTAATTTTCCAGCTGAGCATTGCAATGTCCATGTGACGTGTCCAGTGATGTCTGGACATAATATAGTCTGTAATTTACTTCATTTAAAGAAGAGATTGAACAGTAAATTCAACAACTTAAGATGAAAGTGATTTTTGTCCAGTGGAGCAGGTTCAAATAAACGCAGGATTGTGCTCCTGTTTGAAGTAAATAGATCTGAGTTACCCACTTTATGAAAAAGCTTTATGACAGAAAAAAAAGCACACAAAGAAGAAATATTGCACCTTGCACTGTCCAGTGCAGCCGGCTATCAGCCTGCCCCTTGTTTGACACTCACTTGATAAGCACTAATTCATTTATAGCTCATTTATTGCACTAGAAAGTGATGACCATGTTAGAGCGCCACTTCGTTTGGATCAGATATTTCTGTGTGTTGGTGTGAGTGTTTCCTCACCTGTGCGGGATTCCAGGAAATTATTAACAACAGTGTGTTAAATACAGATGTCTGTTAAGTCAAGACCACCCACACTGCAGAGGGAGGTAACACGATGGTGATATACCAAATGTTTATATATTTGCAGTATTATCAACTGAGTGTTTTCAGTTGCTAATGCAAACCAAACATTTCCTACTGCTGCACCTTCACATTAAAAGCATTTAACTGGTGAAATACGAGTTGACTTTTATTATGAAGTAGTCACAGAAAATGCAACGTGTTTGTCGGTGAGCTTCTAGTTTTGTTCATCATAAATGCGTCTATGGTTGCTCACAGATTGATGGGTAATTAATGATTATTGCCAGAATTTATTAAAACGACAATAGTTTGTTTTGCTGCCCCTGCAGTTCTGTGACTTGTAGTATTAATATTAAATACACCAGGACCGAAATCTTGAAGTGCTTGAGTGTTTCCCAAATAGAGAATGAGTAAATGCTACTGTAATGTAATTGTAAGCAGCTATATCGACATTTTTAGTGTTTATAAATATATTAATCACAACTATAACTCCGCTTTTAAAAGTTCTCCTATGAAACATATATAACTGGCATATAAGGATTAATGAATATTAGATAATGCAGCATTGTCTTCATAGGTTTCAAAATGTGAATGATTTGCACGTGTTTTAACAGTTATTAAATGTTTTATAACACGTTTGTAATAATAAATCATAGATTTTATATGATTACAGTTACTGTGTTATCAAATATTAATGAAGTGTTCATTAACTACATCAATTACAGAGACTTCATAGAGGTTTTCATTGTTAACAAATTGATTAATTAACACGTTTTAAATATCCTTATACATTCTTACAACTACACCATTGTTTCATAGATTAATCTCACCACAAAGTAAATTTAGTAATTTTCAGTTATATCACATGATCTCAGCAGAGTTTTCCCAGTTGTAATGGGATGGTAACTGTTAAAATTTCCCCTCCTCCGAGGACTTGAAAGACTTCCTGTCTGCGTTGGCTTTAAAGTGAGAGATGGGCGACTCCATCTTTTGACAACAATCATGTGATACCATCAAAAGCCCCAGAACAACTACGAAATGGACTTTGTTTTGTTGACGACTGTTTCTAGGGTCGAGCTTGAATGTTCGGTCTCAACTTTGAGGCAAACTTGGACAAGAAGTCCTTAAGCTGCTCAGAGGAGTGGAAATTTGTGCATCTTTGATCTGCTACAGGAGATCATCTGATACAACTGAGAGCTCCAGAGTAGCTACTAAATGTGACCTTGAGGTGAGACTGTTTCCAAGGTCAAGTATAAAAGTTATAGTGAGTTTTAAGTGGTGTTTAGTTAATTTGCAGGGCAGCACTGGTGACTCTCTTCTACAGGAAGTAGCTAAGGTCAAAAGTCACTAGATTTGTCACTAGGCTAGGCCAAAACTCATATTGAACCTTCAAAGAGCAACGGCCAATGGGGAAACTCCAACACTAGCATGACTGACGCTATGACTTCATCAGTTAGTCAGCGACAGGCATTCACGCTTATGCGGTCAAACCATCTCCATTTAGGAAACAGCTCCTGATCTTTTAATGTAAAAACTATAAAGGGTTTTCTTCCTTACGTGACAAAGGAGCTGGCCAGGAGGCCAACCAGGCCGACAGCGGCGCCGCCCACTGCAGTAACTCTACAGCCGAGGATGTCAGTGCAGACGCTGACAATGGGGGAGCAGAAGAAGATCATCCCCATGGAGAGGGAACCCACCCAAGCTGCAGGAGAGAGAGAGAGAGAGAGAGCAAGAGAGGGTGAATGAATGTGACGATCATTTCACATTCAAAACAGACAACAAACAAAACAGTCTAGGGCAAGATGGTGTTCAATATTAAAGCTACAGATGCCACACAAACACACACGCAGACACACACATTGTACAGTCTGTTTACTCAGGAAACCAGCCGCCATGTCATGAGTTTCCTCCCTTAGATAGTGGTCATAAATCACACTCCATGTTGTTTGTATCTGCCTCCATGTGTCTTTGTATCCTTGATGAAAACAGCTCTAGAGATGCCACTTGCCTTTTCAAGACCAAGTGCGCAATGACAACAGCAGGAACACAACACCGAGTGGACAGGAAAGAGTGATCAGGAAAACACTTGGGCCTAATGTCAACACAGATACGGTGGGAATATAATTTACGTCATGCATACATCATGATGTAACATCTCGCTTACCGCCCTCACTAAAAAATAATACAGGCAAATAAACACAGTACATCCAAATTACCATTAAGAGGTCCCACTCATATAATTCCTAGAGATACTCAATGGTCACCCTCTTTGTCATTGGGTTGTTTCAGCATTGGCTTGAAGTTTAAACATTTACATCAGAAAACCCTGGAGCATGATGGGAAATGTAGGATCGAGGAGCCGGTTGCACAAAACACCTTAAGTTAAATCTGAGTCACGGGTCTATAAAATAAAAACAGTTGAGAAAAACACCCTTAAGTGTTTTTAAAAAAAAAAAAAGTATTTAAGGTTTTCTCCTTATCTTAGTCTTACACCTAAGGAATCACTTAAAGTCAATTAAATTGTTGCTTAGTGACTTCAAAACAACAGCAGGATGAGATAACAGCTTCTTTAATGTTACCGGAAAAGTGACAACAGGTATCACAAGTGCTAATGGCAGCAAATCAGTAGTCTCCATGGAAACAGAATTTTATCGCTGTAAAATATCTTTCGCTGCTGCAAATACCATCTAAGAGATTCTGTGCAACACCCTCAAGTAACTCCCTCGGCTAAGGAGAGCTTAAACCTTAAGTGTCATGCTTGAGCAGACAACTTAAGGTGTTTTGTGCAACTGGCTCCAGTCTTTTTGGAGCTTCATGATATTTTTGCTGCTTCAATTCTGACCAGTCTTTGTAAAATCTTTTCTTGTAAATGCAATGCTGCAGTAATATCGTCATATTGACAAACCTTAGGTTCAGGTTTGCATAAAATCTCTTGTTACTGCTTTACCTGGGCTCGCTGACCAACCTCAGTAAGATTAGATTGTATTTTCTTAGGGAGGGAAAATTAGGCTTCAAAGGTCGTTTTTTATTCTTTTCCTACAACATTATTTCATGTTTTCGGAGCAGACAGCCAGTTATTTATTGTTCAAGTCGACTAGTGATTATTTTTTACCTCTGAGAAATGTCAGTAGAACTAAAACTGTGACCATCAGGACAACAGCAGGAAACATCTGCAGTGTTTGCTCAGTGCTTGGTCGGCAGTCTTCTGTCAGTCTAAGGTTAAATACCAGTGTCACATGCTGCAGCAGGCCTCTAATATGTGTTTAGATACATGGGACACATTGACAGCCCTGCAGATAAGCAGCGCTGGAATAGTAACAGCAGAGAAGGACTTGATAATATTGAGATTTATCAAAGAAAACAAAAATCTAACAGACTCAGAGAACTTGAAAAGCTTTTGGCCTTATCTCAAGTTGTTTTTATATTACTGGGCAGACATCATGTGACATGTGCTGGAAAAAACTCTTACTTCTCTAGAAATGCTTACGTGCGCACTGCGAAGCAACACTGACTAAACACACAGGTACACAAATTGTGCAAGCCCACAGAGCAGCACCCTTTGACCGTGGAGAGTACAGGAAAGCTTGGAGGGGGTGACATGTTTTGGCAGGGACGACTACCTGGGACACCTCTAGGCCTCCAATCATACCACAGTCCTATACTAAATAAAGACGACAACAACAAGCATGCACATGGGATGAAAGAGAAGGAAGTGTTGAGGTTGTTTTTTCTCTGTGGAACAGCTAGTTTCAGTGTTGAAGTTGTCTGTTTCTTATGATAAGTAAGGGGAAACCACCGTGTCAGGTTTCAGGGATATTACTGGTTTTGCTGTCCCCCTGTTTATTCTGAGAATCCTCATCTCACCCCACGCTGTCAGAGTATTACACCTCTCATGTTTCCCCATGAGACAGAAGTAATGAAGCAGTTTAAAAGAAAAACACCCTGCTACCCTGACACGGTAAGTCATAACTGTACTGTCTAGTTAATCTGCAAGGCTATAGTGCTAAGAAAAGCAAACTTTAAAATGGATGGGGCCCAATTTGTTTTCATTCCTTAGCCTGTCTGAGTGTAGCTGTTGTCACGCTTGAGTGCTCACAGTAACAATGTTTACCATGGTTACTTTAGTTTTTGTGTTATTATGCTATTGCTAACATTTGCTAGCATGCAAAATTGCACTGGATGCAAAGAAAGCTGAGGTTGATGGGAATGTCATTAGTTTTGTGGTAATTTAGTTATAAATCAAAGTATTTTTCAAATTCAAATTGAGCTGAAGATGGTGCTGGATAAAAGTGTGTGTGTGGGGGGGGTTTATTTGAACAGTTTAAGCTAACTGCAGATAACTCAGTATCACACGTTTAACAACAATTAAATGACAATTAAGAGATTTACCGAGAGATGAAACTAATGGAAAAACCAGAGATAGGCGCTTGAGCTGTTTTATTACCAGTTTCGTTATAGTGTAGTTTGTCCAGCAGAGAGTGCTGCGTCTCCCCTTTAATCCCTGCGACTGACTGAACGCATCACAGCTCAGCTGACCACTACAGAGCGGGAGCAGAGTCCGCATTTGAGCATCTGTGTCTTTGTGGAAAGATTCTCATGTCCATGTGTAATACATCACTTGATTGATTACAGTGAAGTAGTTGAGGGGTGTGGGCTACAGCAGATGCAATAAAACACATACTTGAAGTTTTCCTGGTGCTAAATTAGTTAGCCACAGTGCTAGCTAATGCAATGGCTTGTCAGTTCAACTCAACTCATTCTGCTGAATGATGGAACGTGACCATATCTGCAATTTGCATGTCAGTACATGTTAGTGGTGCATGGAAACACGTCTGATGGTTTAAAGCTGAGATACTGCACCTCTTCAGAATGAACGCTAGCTAAGTTAGCTAACTCTGACTACCACTATTCAAAACAGCTGGCTAGAACCGGTGATATTTGAGGGAATATTAGAACAACAGAAATACACAGAAATAAACGTACACATTGAGACAAGTAAACAATAATGAGAGCTGATTCAGCTAGTCCATGCCCCCTCCCTCGATTTTCTCTTTTCAATAACAAAAATATCATAATCAGATGTTTTAAATGCTGAAACATTGAAATTGGTATCAGTCTTAAAAATCCTGTCTGTTGGCCTCTAGTCTGCAGCAGATTTCACGGTAAACACACTAAACTCAAAAAACCAGTGAGTGGTGTTAAATAATTCTATGTTTGACCCTGTTTGATATTTATTAACACATCCGTACATTTTTTTGTTTGAAATGTTGTTTTTACTTTTATGGCAGCAGCATGCAACAAATTTCCCAGTTAATCTTGATCTTGATAAAAAGTCGAAAGATCGTTAGAGGCAGGAGGATTCATGCTCTGGAATCCTTGAACATCAAGTATAAAATTTCATGGCAATCGATCAAATATTTGTTGAGATATTTCAGTTTGTTTTCCCACACTGCTGTGAATCAGTTCAGAGGTAGGAGTTGTATACATTGCACAGATGCTGAAGTTTGAGTGGTTAGATACTCATTTCATTCATTCAGTGTTAAAAACGGAGCCAAACTCAGAGTCTGAGTTAAACCAAACCTGAACTGATTACAGATGTTTACTGGACACAGTCAAACACATTTTTATACTTCCACATGTAAAAATACTGACGCATAACCTACATGCACCTCTCTGGTTTCCCAGTGAGAGGACCTCTTCCAGACACCACAGTCACGAGAATGGCCCAAATTCAATGGGATCCGCTCTGCCTGGGCTCATATTTGTGGGGATATCAGCTCCCTTTAAGCAACATAATGTAATAAATGGCAGTGAACTAGAAAGGCAAAGAATCCCTCAAAGACAACAGGAAATTGTTGTTATGGTTTCATCTGCCGGCTCTCTTGATTTAAAAAGCATTTACGCTTCAGACAAAGAGGAATTCCAGATTGAAAAATGTAATTTCAGGATCCTCTCTGTCCCAGTGACATCCACCGCTAGCCGCGGGCCCCGCTTGGACACTGAGACAGAGTTGCTCTAAGTCGTCTGTCTGCTCTGTTAAAGACTCCTTGCTGGAAACCACTGTGCTATGAACCCGATCACCCCGCGATGACTGAACCTACAGCAGTGAGCGCTGCATAACACCCTACCTCCTGTAAACCAGAAATGATGTGTTCAAAAGCCTCTGAGGTGACACTACTGACAGCTGAACTGCAGACTTTGACCTCAGAGTCCAGTTCCTCTGTATGTACAGGTCCTATCAGCTGTTTCACCCATCTTTGCTGCTGCGAACAATACTTTTCTGAATAGATTGAAAGATGGATGTTATTTAACTATTATATAAAAATGGATATTGTTACAATATTTTTTAGAAAATTGAATTGCCAATGTTTTTCATGGTTTTGGTGCCCACTTTTAGCTAAACTGTTTAAACAGTTTATTCATTACATTTACCTGTTTCAACTGTTTCTCCATTTACTGTTAGGTAACCAAACATATATCTTTATATATATATATATACATAGTATTACTGTGTTGCAATCATAGCCTCTAAATAAAGATGGATGTAGCCTCTGTGACGTCACCCACAGGTTTCTGAAGAGCGGTTTTGAAGCTCACTGTGACTGACTCCACCCCTAACTCCCAGCTAATCCAAATATGGACATTACTTTAGTCCTTAATAAAATGTAAAGGTGAGTTATATAAACAGTTGTCATGAAGGCCAAAACTGTCTTTGTACCAGGCTGTAAACATGTTTATTTCTGCTGTAAAGTTGGACATTTTAAAATGGGAGTCTATGGGGATTGACTCACTGTTGGAGCCAAACTCTAGTGGCCATTAGAGGAACTGCAGCTTTTGGCTCTTCTGTGTTGACTTCATATTAAAGCTTCGGAGGTTGATGCTTGTTTGCAACTGACTTAGCTTGGCAATTCATGTACTGTGCAGTCAGCCTATCACAGCCGGTAGCTTACTGGATATTTTTAATTTATTGAAGATTACTATCACACCATTTCCGCCCTCCTAAACACTAATTCTGTGTGTAGATATTTTTTAATCACATCATCGTTCGTATTTTTATCTGTAGCTGAACTTGCCACATATGTAACTGTCAGGGGAACAAGCACCACGGGTTAGCAATCACTGGCTGAGAACATCAAATAAGGCAGTGTGTGAAAGAGAGAATGGCCCTAATGGATCCTTTTTTCCATTTATTCATCCTAATGGTGAATAAATTCAGAGGGCATGCATTAAAGCCACTGGCTGGAGAGTTATCTATTTACCAAAGTTAATGGAAACAACTAATGGACGAGGATACTTGGCTCATATCGCAGTGGTGCGACAGCCATTTTCCTGGCCTGGTCAAATAAACACCTTGTGCCTGTAGCACATTCTAGGAATCTATTAACTGAAGATGCGCAGAGTAATGAAGTCAAGCTTCATTTAACAACAGAGGAGAAGACTGTTACACTGAAATAAACACAAAGTGAGGAGATACGGTGTTAATGAAGGACCACCTAATGTTCCTCTTCACCACCTCAACATGGAACCCAGGAAGGATCATTTCTCTCTGGGTGTTTTGCGATGAGGTAGCTGAAATGTTAGAGGAGCTATATGTAAGTTTTGCTATTGCTACATAGCTAACGTTAGCATTAACAGCTGTTTGCTTACCAGTCTAGAAGAAACATAGTGAGTTCAGCATCAAACTTTGTTCCTTTACTCTCCAGAGGTGGAAAGAAACCTTCTTGTTTTACTTTTATTTCTATCTTTTCTTCGACTGAAATTAGCATGCTAACCAGCTAGTTGCGGCCCGGTCGACCTGTCTCATCACTGTAGCGTCCAGTCTGCCCTGAGGAAGTGGCGCTCCAACAATGGATGAAACTCTTGGCAGGACTGGTAAGTAAAGAACTGTTGCTATATGAATATACAGTATATATAGTAAGTAAGTTACCAATTTTCCTAGAAGGAAGAGTTTTCAGCTTACAAAGAGTCTACGTGTTTTTGTAGCAGATAAAGAACGACTGAATAACGTCTATTTAGTGCCACTGAAGTTATGCAGATGCAGTGCAGTAGTTTTCCCTTTGGGTGCTCCAGTTTCTGCAGAAACCCTGATCGTGGTTCAGCTTTTCAACTGAAACACAACAACAGATTAAAGACATCTCACAGTGTGGAATGCAGACTAGTAGAACACGAGCTTCTCTACAGGTGGATGGAGTCGGTCT
Source organism: Seriola dumerili (assembly GCF_002260705.1). Classification (NCBI taxonomy): domain Eukaryota; kingdom Metazoa; phylum Chordata; class Actinopteri; order Carangiformes; family Carangidae; genus Seriola; species Seriola dumerili. Next base: position 22,376,161 of record NW_019174280.1, read on the forward strand.
CAGGACAATGATCTTTCTCTAATATAATGAAGTATATTAGCTGATCATAGATAAATGAAATTAGATCAAAATAAAGGGAAAGCCATGTTAATTACACATCTGAATTTCAGCATGTCATAAAAATATAAAGAAGGTAGATGCTTGGTTTAGATATTTGGAGGACTTGTAAACTACTGCAATGACCATGTTTGAACTACATTTAAGCAGTATTGGTAGCAGGCAATGGTAGTGTAATGTGTTGTGTTAATTTCTAACAAACTGCTACAACCATAACGTCCTCTTTTGTTATTTCTCTGTGTTGCTATAGAGCTCAGTCTCTTCCAGTGTGAAGAAAGCTGTAGCTTAACTTAAGGTGTTGAGCTTCCAGTGTTACCTGCAGTGTAACATACTGTCCTGGATGGAGACACATGCAGTACAGGCCCCAGACTCACTGGCTCTGCACAGACAGAAGGAATGATGGAGCTGCTCAATGGGCTGAACTGCTGCTGCAGTAGAACCTCCACCCAGCAGCCTGAGCAGCCAGCTCGCATTACAATCACAGTTTTAGACCCATGGGGTCAGGAAGTGAACCACACTGTACTGAACTCTCTGCTGGCTCCCACAAGGCAGAGCAAAATTTTTTCTCGGGTGAAGACGGTGAGAGGAAGAGGACAAAGAAAGAAAAGAGAAAAGGAGTTATGAAAAGTAAAGTAAAAGGTGTAGAAGTTGGTGTAGGGACCCTTGTGTTTCCCAGCTGGCCTTGGATTACATCCTGCCAGAGCTTTGTTTCCTACTGCTTGTCTCATTAGAAAAAAATTGGCAGCCCACTCTCCTTTTGAAAAAAAAGAAAAAGACAAAGCAGAGCGAGCGGCAGGGTTAATGGGTTTACAAGCTGTGGCCTATGTTAAGCTAAACATGTTTGGCACATAGCTGAGACTCATTACTAATGTCCCGCCCTCCTGAGGGGAGCTGCAGTAACAGAAGATCAGCCACAGGCCCCGGATCATATATTACTACGTTAATATTAGTGGATCCGTTTGGCGAAGGAAGGAAACAAACCAGAGCCACACGAAACATTACACAAGGTGAGCAGGATTATATTAATGGTCATAAATAAAATCAGTGGAGTTCCCCTTTAAGACTTATTATGAGACATCATTATTAGGGTGTAATTGTTCAAGGTTTTTTCATCATAATTAGGAGATGGAGGAAAATCCGTTGCAGCCTGAGCAGATTTTCTGATTCCTGCAGCTGCATGAAAGCACCATGCCAAACCTAAAGTGGTATCACTGTATAACAACCACTCCTATTTAAGTATGACTTAAGTGTGACAAAGACCCCAGTGATAACCCCAATCAGGGCCTCACTGTGCTGCAGACACACATCTGGCCCTGAGTGGACGACACAGCATCACAACCACTACTCCATCTTCAGCTTCAAGCAGCTGGAAGCCATTTATACAGAGCTGCTCCACTGGAGGCTCTGAAGGGGGAGAGGCAGTAAGAAATGCCAGTTTTTGTGTGCGCTCGCATCCCAACTCAGGTCCGTCATGTGCCGTCTGGCCTCGCACCACAGGAAGTGAAAACTCCTGCTCCATGACACAGCAAAAAAAAAAAAGAAGAAGAAAAAAAGAAAAAAGAGTTGGGCAGCAGCCGCAGAGTAATTTATGGCTGTGAATAAAATAGAGTGTGCATGCTTGGAATGACTCTCTGCTGTGGATACAAGAGGTCCATATGAAAAATGTTAAATGGGAGTTGCGTTCTGTGTGAGAGGGAAGAAAAGGGGGTGGCGTGTCAGAGCTGGCTGGTGATTGGGGGAGACTTTCGTCCACCCCATTTTTAAGTGCACGGTATAGAAATGGCAACGAACCACCATTTGGACATGCTCCTCGTCGAGTCTTTACTCAATATCTCCAGAGGTGGTTGTCTATCTGGAGTCTGCATTAAGATTGAGAATGAAAAAGCCACATCAAGGTGTTTTTCACTAATTCCTTCAGGACAGGTGACTTTAGATAAAGACAATCAACATAATAAAATCACATATTAAAAATGCAGATCCAATTATAACCTTTTTTAATGTCAATAAATCTGTTTTCTATGGCTCCTCCTGTTGTTTACAGATGGTGTCTTCTACAAACACACACACAGCTCATAAACTCTGAATCTTGTTATCCTGTCATTTTGGTGGGGTGCTGCATGTAATGTATGGTGTCCATGATGAGTTCTGAGCTCTCTGGTACAAAGTGAATTACCTCCAAGACAACAGATTGTTTGGTGCACTCAGGGATGCACGTCTTTAATGTCCATGTTTCTTAATTACACATGGCTGATTGCAAAAATGGCAGAACTGTAACTGAAGTTCAATGAAATATATCAAATTGCATTGGCTGAATCAGATCTTAATGTCACATGAATATCGTTGACTCAACAACTCTAATGCTCCCTCTCAGTCAAGCAGGCCTTCATATGTGTCCTCCAGCCCCTCAGGCTGCACTAGCTTGATGATGTGTGTCATGTGCAGGGGGTCAAACAATTGGTCCTTCTGCTGCCAATGAAGTGGTGCTCTGCCTCCGACATGTTTACCCTGCTTCAGGCTTTATCTCTTGACAACCTTCACCTAATCTCAAGCTTCCACGCGCCTCAGATCAAACAGGCGGTCGAACAGCAGGTCAAACATTAACCTGTGGATGTTTAAAGCTTGTCAAGGTTTTTTGGGCTGATTTGATCAATGTAATGTTGTTTTTCATATAACTTAAGTTGCCACGCAGGCGAGCTGTGTGAGCTCCTGACTCTAGTCTTATGTGAAACTTTTTAAACAAGAAATAAAACATTTCAGGGCTTTGCTGCTGCAGCATACTCTGCTGCGACCAGTAGCTTATGATGGCTGTGTGACTGCTTTAGGGAGTCAAGTGACTGACTTTATGACCGCTCCTGCTATTCTTACATTATATTTGCATTCATCATTATCCTCTAGTTGCCAAATAGCCTTCGTTCAGCAAAAGTTACACAGCTTTACGCTTTGATGCTGGACTTTACTATTCAGTTCTTATTGACCCTGTAAAACCAGTGGAGACCCCTTAGTTACAGCTCACTGTCGTTTCTACATCCCCACAATTGTATGGATTAAATAAATGAAATGCATGTTCACCAGTGAACTTTAGAGGAGTTTATAGGTTCCCTGTTCTCTCCCCATTCTCTGTGGTAAACCGAGATAAGATAAAAGCTGCTGACTGTACCTTTGTATCTAATGTGCAGATATGAGAGTGGTACCTGACTCCTTTAGGAACCTGCATGGCTTTAGGAAGTTACTTATATTCTTAAACACAAACCGGCTTCTCTTTTTACAAACCAGGTCAGCACACTTAGGGCCAGATGTATATTTGAATATATGTAAATTTGCGGTACAGTTTTCACTGACTGAGACCATCTGATCCGATTTTTGAAGCGAGGCTAGTACCGTGGTAGTTGAGGGGGGCGCTTCTCTTGGTGAATATACAGCAAAGTGCTTCATGTAGGTCCTCTGGCTTGACGGTTGCGTCCAGTTTAAAACTAAAATAATCCCAAATCTTTCTTTGCAATGAAAAGTGCACAAGAGTGCAATGGCGAATATATCGGATGGTTGTTTAACTTTCAGAAAATTTTAACATATCACCAACCCTAAATCCTATCGTAGTTATTTTGATTACAAAACTTTTAAATTGTAATGAAAAACTGTTAGTATTACTTAAAATAATATAGTCTTAATTGTTACATTATAAAGTTAGCATGTATCTAATTCATATTCCATTCAGAGCCAATAATCATGGTAAACAAAATGTAGATGATGTATAAGACAAATCAAAGACATTCAAAATATAGATGAGGTTGCATCAGAGGGTAAGTATACATGTATGTATGTATGTATATATATATATATATATATGTGTGTGTGTGTGTGTGTGTGTGTATATGTGTCTATGTGCGTATGTGTATGTGTGTTGCTTGTTTTCCATTTCTTTATTTCATTAGCAATCTATTCTATTCATTCTATTAATAATTATATTGTATTTTACGATATTGATATTGTTATTTACATTTAATTTTCTTTGGTAATTTAATTCCATCGAATTATTGTAATTGTGCTTTGATAACACATTGACACTGGCACGCCAGTAAAGCCAGTTGAATTGAGTTGAATTGAGTAGAAGTAGTTACAGTGATCACTTATTGTTTTCATTAATAATTGCCTAATGCCTTCAATTTTCTTTCTAATAATAAGGTTTTAAGTCAAACTGTATATAAGCCTTTACTTAATGCTAAATTTCCACTACTACAGCCTTTACAATTTCATCTCCACAGTGGTTACGTCTCATTTTTGGAGGCAAAACTGACAGTGGAAATCCAGCAGACTTCATAATCACCCTCTATTAATATGGCTACTATTTTAAGCACAATCCTCCTGATGCGACTCCAGCCAGCTGAGATTGATTGATATGTACAGCATATGTGTTTGAGCAGTGTTATATATGGGCCTGAAAAACCAGCACAAAACCCCTTTAGTAAATCTGGCCCTTAGTTTTCTGCTGGAGAAACCCATAAAGACGTTTTATAAAGAGTCTGTGCTGCATGACAAAGACCCGGTAAAGCAGTTTACCGACCCCACAAAAGCCTAACTGACTGTAGCACTTTGCATTGAACTGAAAAGAATCAGGACGAGGCAGAAGAAATCTGAAGAGAGGGGAAAGCCTCACACAGGGAGTCCTTCCTCTCTGATCGGATCAAGCTTCAATGGGTTCTGCCTCAAAGGACGGGCTGCCTTACAGCTGTAAGTCAGGCAGGGGACAAAGACTCTATGAGGATGTTGCATTATTAAGAAATGTCAATTTCTTGTGACAGGAAAAGAGTGAACATGCCACAGCGAGACAGAATAACATGACTCCCTCTTGTTAATATGTAGAAGAGTTAACATCCAAGCTGTGTTGCACAAACACACCTGGGTCAGGGTCATATTTCTTGTTTGTGGATTTATGGCTACTGCACTTCAACTACATTTCATCTAATGTTGGCATAGGCCGGTCAAACTCCAACCAATTACTGGCACATCAGCTGCACTCCGACGCTACGAGCTCATGGGTGATCGTGAAACACAGGCTCTCACTGACAGTGATACTAAAACAATATTTTCAACTTCACTGTACAGTCACTGTGTCAGTTTCACAAGCAGAGACAAAACATCGTCCCTCAGCTATCTCGCTTCTCTTTGTTTTCCTTTGAAATTGAGTGAATATGATATTCTGCAAAAAATACGGACACGTGACTCCATGTTATTGACATAAAAGTCAATCAACCACATGAGGTTACTTTAGATTCACCAAAACAGCACAATCAAGGACTCTAACCTCTGTGTTTGGTCCAAAGGTCTTGGCTGCTTTAACATTAGATGACAGGCAAGAGGTTTTAATGGCGCGAGGCCCAGGAATAACCCCATCTGGCATTCCCACCGGGAGAGAACCAGAGCCTGTAACACAGATGTGAAGGCCACTGACCTGGCAGCTCAGACCAGACTATGAGCTGGACCTCCCCGCCCCAGCATTACACACTGTGATTGGTTGATTTAAATGTCCAATTTCCCAGTTTTGTCTGCGGCACTACAAAAGATAACTCCTGCCTTGTGAGAGCTGAGGACGTCAAGCAGCATGACGCACTGGTCTTATCTAGAATGTGGGAAATTCGTTGAGGTCCCACATGGTTTTTACAAAATTTGGTCTCATACAAGCTTTTTGCTGGTTTTCTTCAGGGTATTTCTTTATAATAATAATACTAATAATAATAATAATAATAATAATAACTTTATTTATATAGCACTTTTCTTAACACAGTTACAAAGTGCTTTACTAGAAAAAAGTAAAACCAGATAAAAGAAAAGTCCAAAGAACCTGAGCATAATAAAAATGAAAAGAGGCAATAAAATAACAATAATTAGGGATAAAACAATATAAATAAAACATGTATCAGACATTACCAAAGGCTGAGACAAAGAAATATGTTTTAAGAAGAGATCTGAAGGAAGTTAAAGAGTCACAGTGTGTGATGAGTGTCTGGGCTCTAATAGCCAATGCATGGGAAAACCATGACCTTAAAAGTCAGCAAGAGTCACAGGCTGCGAGGGTCTGTGGGCTTTAAAGGAATATATAACTGGGTGTCATCGGCATAGAAATGATAAGACACACCGTGATGCAGAAAATACTGGGCAAGTGGAAGCATGTAGAGTGAGAACAGAAGGGGGCCCAGATCAAGAAGGTCATGTAGGTGTAACATGCAGCTAATACACTGTAGAGACCTGCTGAGACAGAAATGTGCTTTGCATCAGAGGTTTGCAATATGTTTTTTTTTTTCATGTTTGAATCGCCTTATGGTTAATAATAAAGACTCATTCTACAGCCACCAAACAGCTTAGTGTTAATGAAATCAAACACTGGGCTTTGAGGGCTGAAAAGACAGAATTCACTGCCTTATCACAACAGAAAATTAAGATTAAACCATATAAACTATAGACAGTAATTGAGATAAAGTATGATACACATTTAAATTAAACTACAGCTTCTCTAGTTGAACTGTCACATAAACTATAATCCAGGGTCACATTCATAATCTGGAAAGACCCTGGAAGACAGGTATCAGTGGTGTTTCAGTGTTTCCAGCTGGAGTCCTTTAACAACAGGCAAGTCACGGTTCCCAAACTGAGAGGACAACACACGCTGCTTTAATTAAAACATGACTGGAGGGAGATTTTCATTTTCTGGAGGATTTTCAAACGCCACCACAAACAGACATGCTGTGACAGATCTGTTCTGCTCTTTAACACACCTATCGACCGGGATATGAAAATTACGTCTGAATCCAGTTACAGTGAACAAGTGAACAAATTCATAAACAAGACACTGCAACTTCCATTCAGCTTTCTGAGCAGCTGTTAATTGATCTGTCGACTTCCTGAAACTAAGCTGGGGAAATTGCTCACATACCTTTAAACTTCACATGTAAAGGCCCCAAAACACAAATGATGCTTTTGATACAGTAACTTGTGTAGAATCATTAGTATTTTCATTACTCAGGTTATAACATATTGAGGTATGTTTCTAAGCACATGCAGGTTGAACAGTGTGCAATGAAGCGTGTTGCAACATGTGCGCTGGTATGACTCTCCAAGGTCTCACAACACTGGGAGCTCAGATGGTTTTTCAATGTGTAACCGCCTGTATTTCATTCCCACTGACAGACGTCAAGTCAGGCAAGTTGCACCAGTTTCCACAATGAGTATCCAACGAAAGACTTAATTATAAAATGATCTATCGTTTGACTTTAAAGAGAAAACTTTTAAAGAGGAAATGAACAACTAGTGATTTGGTAATCTCTCCATGTTTATGTGGGATGTTTACTCTGCACTCTTTGGGATAAATAAAGCAGACAGAATTTTTCCCAAAACAAACTCACTCATCAGAACATGAGAACAGGAGGCAGAGCCTACAACACAGGCTCATTATAAACTGGGATATTACATCTCACTGCAAGCATACTATAATACGATAACACTGAATCACAATTCTTATACACAGACCCAAACTTTCCAGTTGTAATTTGGATTTTTAATATGTCACCAATTACAAGTAAAGCAGGTGTAACATCTGAAACACACAAGGACCACTCCCTTACATTTTTTGAGACTGTGCCAAAAACAACCTCTTTATACTGAAGTCATGACCTAAATGTGCACTGTGGGATGACAAACGCCCTAAAACATTTTACTAAAAGTAAAATCTTCACCAGGTTTACGTGAATGTATATCCACAGTGGTGCAGACACGCGACGGAGAGGACGAGCAGAAGGCTGCAGTGATAATGAAGATGGAAGAGAAGCTGCTGACTTCAGATAATACGTGAGGTCATGTACTCAGTGAGGATATGGTGTGTAGCCTCGTTTGTGTGACTCTGTCCCTCGTTAGAAGACAAACTAATACTGGACAGGGAAACTACAAGTGGATCTCTAAGTGGAAGTAAATTCAACCGCAAGTTGATTTGCCATTGATGTGTGATAAAATTTCTTAACATTCATATATGGAAATTGTTAGGGCTGCAGCAAACAATTATTTTCTTTAACAATTTATCTGTCAATGTTTTTTTTTTATTATTCTTTCACTTTATAAGGCGCTAACCTCTAAAACCTACAGAAAATGACTTGACAATAACACAAAAAAGAGAAAAGTAGGACTTAATTATTAATCCACTATCAACATTTTTCATTCATTCTCTGTAATGTCAACCGATCAAATTAAAATAGCCCGAATCAATTCTGTATGACTGGGTTTTGTGGAGGTTACAATATCATTACTGATCTGATCTAGACTTTACACACACAGACAACTGAGAAAACCCTGGTGTCCCAACAACTGCAAAGGCTCATACCAAGGTGGTGATGTCATGCTGTGGAGGGCGAAGCTTTCTATCTACTGCTGACATGTACTGTACACATGCAGACTTTCCAAGGAAGGTATGCAGCAAGTGAAACATGGACATGACACAGCAACTTAGACTGACCAGGGAGACCACATCTCCACCGACTAGAACTCCTCGACTGTGGGAGGTTTGAGTGATGACAGCTGATGACATCCTATTAGACATTAGGGTTAAATTGTGTTGTAATTAGCGTATAAATTCATGAGTTATGGCCAAAAACGTGAGATCACAGTGACATTTGTCCACAAGGCTAAACTGCATTTTGTCATAATTTTTGTTTAGTTTTTTTTTTTGTGAGAATGAAATGCAAAAATAACCGTTCCAGCTGAAATCGTGACTCATATCGCAATATCTGCATAAATAATCGCAATGTGATTTTTTTTTTCATATCGTGCAGCCCTCAGTAAACCCTAACATTACTGCCACCTGCAGAAGGAAATCTTGCACAGGAATCGTGTCAAAGTTTTTGGGCTTTCTGTAGTGAAATCAATTATGTTAAAGACAGAATAAGTCAACATGGCAACCCTACAATCACCAGACAAGAACATCATCATTGGATAATTCTGCTAAACCCTGGATACACAACAGTTTGCTGATTCCAGTGCCAACCTTTTTAAAATCTCTCTGAAATCTGACAAATACCAACTACTCCTCCAAACAGAGCTCCAGTCAACCACCTTTTGTCAAAACAAAACCGAATCCACAGCCACATTAAAAGGTCTGAGGAGAACCTGAATGATGACATAACATGCTGAATTTGAACCAGCTCCAAAGGCACAGTTTGTTCTGTTTCATCTCTGTAGAAGCTGACTAACCTGCTTCTTTATTACATTTACTTTCATATTTTTGGAAGTAATGGAACGGTAGTTTTTTTTTGGTTTTTTTAAATGCTAACTAAGGTTCACAGGATTAAAGCTGTGCTTTTAAGGGATAAGAGGAGTAACAGTAGTCATATAACTGCACTCAATATTAAATGACGAATTAAGACCTCTGTTATTAGACTGTAGTTATCTTTAGCACCCAAAGCTGCGCCCCAGGGCTTGGTATCACTTGTGACTTGCAATAGGTGGCGTGTGTGTGTTTGTACATGATCGTCAGACAGAGCTGTAACAGCAGCAATAATAAAATAGTTCAAATCGATGAAAGACAAACTATAAATCTAAAAATCTATAGTATTAACATTTCTTCTACTTCAACATCTTTCGTAATGAACTTCTAAAGGTTCATACCTCACAGTCAGTGGGTGTGAACTGGTGTGAACATCTGATTCATTTTCCCTTAAAAATCAGAAAGAAGATATCACCAGAATAGGATGGGTATTGATCAGACAGGTTTTCTTTTACTCGTCTGTAAAAACAACCTTTAAGTCAACACAGTAACAGTGAAACTCTTATATGCTCATCTGTTAAACAGCGGCACCAACAACAGGTGGTTAAAATCACAGCAGAACAACACATGGTCATTACTCATGGGCTAAGTCTAAGCCCCCCCCCCCACACACACACACACACACAAGATTTTTTCGATGTGATCTCTTCCTTGACTCTGCCATCTACAGCAACCACTTCATGACAAACTTTTTCATTAAGGTGAATACAGAGAAACGTGGAAACTCTAAAAACAGTAGAAATATCCTCCGCTTATTCCGAACTACTTGTGATCGTCTTCCATCAATTTTTCGACTTTTGAACACACTCCTACTTTGCTTAAAGGATGTATTGTTTGGCTTTACAAATTATAGAAGAGATTTAGAAATCGGATTTTTCATGTTACTGGCCAAGTTTTATGTCCATAAATGAAAGGTGCTAAAAACTAAACCCTCTTTTTGTCACTTAAGAAGGAAGCAGAGTCCTATATTAGAACATTATCTACCTCATGTAGTAGAAAAGCTGTGAAAACCTTCATTTTGTGCTCCAAATTTAAAATATTAATGTATATATATATTATTTTTTAAATATATATTTTTACTGCACCACTGTCAGTTTGTTAGGCTACTTCTTCAGTGCCTTATTCTTTATGTCTGATGTAATGATAAAAAAAAAAAGAAACATGGAAACGATTGTTTCATTCATATTCACTGTGTATGTGTTGTCTGACTTAAAAAACTGTTAAATATTTTCATTTTATTTTCTATTTACTGAACCATAAGAAGCAGAGCACTTTCCGGGGAGATGAATCAGTTTTCTATAGAACTGATTTTCTTATGGGGGAGGTGAATCATTTGGTGATTTCATTGTTGAGCAGCTGCAGTAAACTCTCTCTGTAATTTCATCATGTTTCCTGTCATAGAAAAGTATGGGCAACTCTTAACTGCAAACCACTTTCAAACTCTAGTTTCAGACACAAACCCAGTACCACAATTGGGAAAATAACGCCACCACACCGAGTTACTTTGCCGCCAACACTGCTTATATCTCCCCACAGACTCAACCACAGCTGCTTTATGCAGAGTGACGTCTCTGCCATGCATTTTCCCCTTCTCTCACAGGAAACACAGATCGCGTTACATGCTAGCTGCAGTTAGCTTACTTACAGTTAGCTGAATGGGAAACCTATTTTTTACATATTCTGACGTAAGAAAGGCGCGAAATGACGCAACTGAAATGTTTTAGCGCATGAGGGGTGAGTAGGATGTGCGTGTGGAGAGGTCGACCGGTATCAAAGGTCACAGGTTCAATTCCCGGTCACTAACTGTTCGTAGCTAACGGTTAAAACCGCGTTTTTTAATCAGGCTAACAAAACAGTGAATAACTCCTCTCTAACGTCTCTACCGTTAGCAGTGACCTCACGTGGGGACTCTCTCTGACCGCCCCCACCTCCCCACCTCCCCACCTCCCCACCTCCCCACCTCCCCACCTCCCCACCTCCCCCCCTCCCGCACTCACCTGTCCTGAAGCGGAGGTCTTCATCCTCCTCGCTGCCGAACTCCCGGAGCAGTGATTGGAAGAGGATACCGAAGGCGTTCTGGATCCCGAACACGGAGCCGTTACACCACATGGCAGCCAGCATGACCAGCCACCCCCAGCCGCCCTCGGGATGCACAAACTCGACCTCCTCCTCCGCTGCCGGAGCCGGCTCCGGGACTGCGACTTTAGAGTCCCAGGCCTCCTTCTTCTCCTCCTCCTCCCCCTCTCCTCCTGCGGGTACGACGGCGGCATCGAGCGTCTCATCCATACTGGCTGCCTCACCGTCTGGCATGTTGTTTCCCTCTGTCATTGTTTTTTAAAATCTGGGTAATTTTAAAGAGGAAAAAGTCAACAGCAGTGTTTGTGCTGCTTGTTTTTTTGTTTTTTCTGTTTTAAAGAAAAAATCTGTATCTGTGTCTCTTTCAATGACAGAAAAATAAAAGTTCAGATACAGTGTATGTCTGAGCAGTGGTGGCTTTCAGGTCTGGGTGAAGTTGCATCCATTGAAGTGAAGCTGTCGTTGGAGCTGTGTTGGTGGTCAGGCAGCATCTGTTCCTACAGTAACTGTTAAAGCTGCTGTTGCAATATTATAAATAGACAGCGCGGAGGGGCGGGGCTCCGGGGGATCCTGCAGCTGATTGGACACTGTCATTGACCCCATGACAAACACTTACTGAAATAGACAAAATATTGTTTCAATACACAATGTGTTTTGCACGATTGGTAATAAAATACTTATGTATGCGGAGGCTAAAGTAACCCCCCCCTTCCCTGCGCCCTCACTGTTATGAAAGGTCTCACTTCCCCTTTCCAGCACTAAAAATAAACAGAAAGTGCCGGGCAAGCACAGGCGGATCACGCAGGAGGATCTATGGGGTGAGCACAAAACTACAGAAGTCATAAGACATGGAATCCAGAAAAATATTTCAAAAACCTAATATTATACTCACACTTTATTTAATATAATCACTTCCATAGGTTAGTAGGCAAGACATACAAATTATGAATAAATCAAATAAGAACTCCAGCTGTTGGAGTGAATGTGATGAAATTATGGACAATTTTTTTTTTTTCAACAGAAGTTCAGGAAAGTGGGGGATCTAGAAAAATAAAATATTCTTTTAGGAACACGTCCAAAAAGTCTGCAAAAGGAAGAATTATATCTATTTTGGATCATTAAGCTCTTTAGCAAATAACAAAGTGCTGGAAAAAGTTGGAACCTCCCCAGTTAAAAAAAGTGGTTAGAAACAGTAGAAGATATATATATATATATATATAATTTAATTTATTTACATATATAATATGGAAAAGGTAACATACAAAATCAATAATAATGAAAAGAAGCTGGAAGAACGACAGGCCCTCTTCAGATTAATCAAAGCTAGTTGTCTAATTATTGATACAAATGTCATCAGACGGATCATGTGTTCTGGGTTGGGGTGAGGGGAAAAAAAAGTTATAAGGTCAAAAAGTATGTGTCAAAATATTTAAATAACAATGTTTGATTGACATTAACTGACACAATAAAGTATATAAAAATGATATATGATGATACAGATATGCTTTTTAATAGTTTGGTTAATAATCTTACACAGGAGTGGCCATTATTGTCCATACATTGGATTTAATACATAATTGAAAAGTTATTATTCTTGACTAATTATGAACCACACTTTTCTTTAATACTGAATTATAATGTCTCTTTGTCACCTGTTTTTTTTTCTTTTTCATATATTTCATAGCTTTTATTTTTTTACTTAAGGAAAGGGAGGGGCAAAGGTGTTGTTTTAATGTTTTCAATATTATTATTTGTTTTTCGTCACCATATATTTCCAACCGTCATTAGTATTAATGCTGATTGTGTTGACCAGTGTTGTGCTATTCCATTACAGAGTGGTATAATCCTGTAGGTAATAATCTGTTAACATGTGTTCAGCTCTCAAACTCTTGTGGTCTTAGTGTTTTGAGATTTCTACATTTTAACTCAAACTACAGAGAGGTGATAAATTAAAGGAAAAACCAACATACAGTGTCTGTGTCAGTTGTTGTTTCACCACGTACCACCACAACAGCTTCAGTGCTCCTTGGTGTCGATTCTCTAAGTCTCTGGAAAACCTGCTGGAGGGATGATGATGATGATGGTGGTGATGGTGGTGGTGGTGGAGAGCGCTGTCGAACATGTCACTCCAAAACCTCCCATAGGTGTTGAGATCAGGTGACAGTGAAGGCCACAGCATCTGATTCATCAGTGAACCCTCGTGACCTGTGGATGGAAAGCGTCTTACTGTTTCTCATTTTACAGGTTTTTCCTTTAACTTGTCACTGTCTGTATTTCCCTCTTAAAGACTTAATACCTGCATTTAAACTTTTTTTCTGTTTACATTTTGTCCGTATAATATTTTATCATTTAAAAGAAACAAAGGTGGTTTTCCCCAAAGTTCAGGAAAGGAGCATTAATGTTAAGCCTCTAAAATGATGGACAAAGCCTCTTTCTACTGATCCCAAATCCCTAAAAGGCTAAAATGGCTCACATAAATAAATTAAAAAATCACTGCTCTCTAATCTGATGTGCTCCCTGTGCATTCAGTCAAAGTAACCACGTAGTTAGTGTTAATCCCAGAAATATTAAATCAATTATAACTAATGAAAAGCAATGAATCTTGTATTAATTACTTATTATTAAAAAATTAGCCAGAGAGAGAGGGAGACCGGTTAAATTGGTCCTGTAGCAATTAACAAAACTGAAGGAAGACAAACAATGTAGACAAATAATCTGTGACATTATGAAGAAAATGGTTGCGAGCAAGCGGCCATGATGTTGCCCGTTAGTAAACCAACACAGTCATTTCTCTTCAAACCCAGCATTGGTTCTTTCTAGACCGGTCTGGAGAGAGGTTCACAGGATGTGTGGTGCACCTTGGTGGTTTTACAAAAAGACATCTGTAAAAAATATGAGGAGCATTTGGCATAAAGACCTGAGGTGTGATCTTGGAGACGAATGGAAGGTCAGTGAAGTTTAAAGGGTTTTAATGCTCATGTTAGTATGTAGCTTGAACCACAGTTACCATGGTAACTGCACAGAGGTTAAACTTTTTAAATTCAGGCAACATCATGGCCTTTCATCTGGCACCCCATTGAGGAGAAACCTGATATTTTCAATCCACTGACAGTCCTGATCTAAGAGGTCACTGTGACCTTGACTTTTGACCCCCAAAATCTAATCAGTTCATCCTTGAGTCCAAGCAAATGTTTGTGCCAAATTTCAAGAAGTTCGGACGAGGTGTTTCTGAACTATTGTGTCCATGAGAAACGGATCGATGGGCAACCCGAAAACAATATGGCCTCCAGCTCTGACTGTCGCTGGCGTGGAAGAATAAAAACGCATTTGGTGTTATTTTTTTAAAATAACGATATATTGTTTGATTAATCGTTAATGTTACCAATGATTAGTTACAGAATTTAAATGTTAACAGAACAACTACAGCCGTTACCTTGATGTCACTCAGCGAGATCAACTTCTTGATCCCAAGTTCAATCATATCGAGGATGTGGAAGTCAAACAGACGACCTGCAAATAAACCACAGGAAACAATGACACACATATAAGGGCCTACAGTCCCTCAAAACTGACCTGATGACCTCTAAGGCATGGAGCTTTGGAGGGACATTACACACTCTCTTCAGTACTGTGATTGCAGGCATTTATATGTGTGTTGACAATGAACAGGTGATCATTTTCCATTACTGCTTGGTAATGCCAAGTATACACAACTAGCGTATGCTTGGCATTTTTTGGTATATCTCAAAATATGAAACCAGAAGACACACACTAAAAACAATGAAATGTTTTGCTTTGGTCTTAGTGAAAATGATATAAGAACATTATCTACCTCATGTGATAGAAAAGCTGTGAAAACCTTCATTTTGTGCTCCAAATTTAAAATATTAATATATGTATTATTTTTTTTAAATATATATTTTTTTACTGTACCACTTTCAGTTTGTTAAGCTACTTCTTTAGTGCCTTATTTTATATGTCTGATGTAATAATTCAAAGAAATAACACATGGAAACTATTGCATCATTCATATTCATTGTGCATGTGTTGTCTGACTTAAAAAAAAAGACCTTCAAACATTTTATTTTATTTACTATTTCCTGGACCATAAGAAGCAGAGAATATATTATTTTTTAAATATATATATTTTTTTACTGTACCACTTTCAGTTTGCTAAGCTACTTCTTTAGTGCCTTATTTTATATGTCTGATGTAATAATTTAAAAAAAGGAAACATGGAAACTATTGCATCATTCATATTCATTGTGCATGTGTTGTCTGACTTAAAAACAAAAGACTGTCAAACATTTTATTTACCATTTCCTGGACCATAAGAATCAGAGAATATATTCTTTTTTAAATATATATTTTTTTATTGTACCATTTTCAGTTTGCTAAATTACTTCTTTAGTGCCTTATTTTGTATGTCTGATGCAATAATTCAGAAAAAGGAAACATGGAAACTATTGCATCATTCATATTCATTGTGCATGTGTTGTCTGACTTTAAAAAAAAAAAGACTGTCAAACATTTTATTTCATTTTCTATTTCCTGGACGATAACAAGCATAGCAGAGAGTCTGCCTGATAAAGTAAAGTCAAATTAATTTAAAAAGGGACAAAATAACGTTACAAACTGGTGACAGCAGAACTGATTTACTCATGGCAGAGGTGATTCATTTTTCTGCAGAACTGGCTTACTCATGGCAGGGGTGAATCATTTTTATAAGGAACACTGGTGCACTTATTGTAACTATCCCTGTCATTTCATCACGTTTCCTGTCACACAAGCAGTATAGACTCTAAACTGCTGTCACACCTTAGTTTCAGTTACAGACTCAGTACCACAATTGGGAATTAACGCCACCACACTGAGCTACTTTGCCTGAAAACACAGAGAGGTGTTAGGCTACATGCTAGCTGCAGTTAGCTTACTTACTGTTGGCTAAATGGGAAACTTTTTTTTTTTTTTTTTTACATATTCTGATATAAGAAAGGCGCGAAATGAGGCAACTGAAATGTTTTAGCGCACAAGGGGGTGAGTAGCAGGTTCAGTTCCCGGCCACTGACTGTTCGTAGCTAACGGATAACACCGATTTTTTTAATCAGGCTAACAAAACAGTTTCTAACTCCCCTCTAACGTCTCTACCGTTAGCCGTGACCTCACGTGGGGACTCTCTCTAACCGCCCCCACCTCAGCACCTCCCGCACTCACCTGTCCTGAAGCGGAGGTCTTCATCCTTTTCGCCGCCAAACTCCCGAGCCAGGCCCGGATTAAAAATGCCGAGGTTCCTGGGCACAAAGTCTATGCAAACAGCACAGGTTAATCAAAATCTAAAACAATCTCCCATTTTTTGACGTCAGGCCTTTTTTCTTTCTTTAACAAATCAGACATAGCACAGGGCATATGTGGAATAGTACTATTTCATTGTGGAGAGCAGTGTACCTCATAGGAAAATGAAAAGTAATCATTACAATACAACTTGGTTAAAAGCCTTAAAGTAAAAGGAAAATAAATAGTCCAGAACTTTTTGATAGTGATATCATCATGTTTCATCCTGTGTAGGATGTAACGATGCATCGCGAGACAGTTAAAAACACAAATGACACAAATGTAAGGACGGCCATCTTCATTGATTTCCCGCCTCAACGCTGGGTCAGACTCGCTCCATTTGACAAGGAACGTGTGAATAGATGGCACACTTCTTAATTCTTTTTCTCTTTTTCGCTTGCGTTTAAAACAACCACTTCTATTACTTTTATTCATTTTGAACTAGCTTTCTACTACTCCAACAGTCTGGTCGGTTCAGCGCTGGGTCACTTGAAGAGAGTGACATAGGGGCGGGGCGGATTGTTACCATGGTTTCCACACTTGCACACGACCAATTATGTCATCCTGTTGAGGTTAAAAAAAATACTAACGTGCCGTTTATTGGTTATATATTGTGTCATTATCTGAAAACTTTTTTCTCTCTCATACTGGGATTTAAAAAAAAAAAAAATCTGTATGTGTGTCACCTTCAATGACAGGAAAATAGAAGTTCCGTTACAGTTTGCCCCCACCCCCGACCCTACCTCACATTAATAAAAGGTCTTCCTTCCCCTTTCCAACTGCTAAAACTGAAACAGAAAGTGCTGAGCAAGAACACGGTCACGCAGCAGGATCTGTGGGGTGAGCACAAAACTACAGAAATCAGAATCCAGAAAAATATTCCAAAAACCTAATATCATACCCCCACTTTATTTAATATAATCACTTCCATAGGTTAGTAGGCAAGACATACAAATTATGAATAAATCAAATAAGAACTCCAGCTGTTGGAGTGAATGCGAGGAAATTATGGACATGTTTTATACATGTAAAAAAAATCCAAACGAACCGGTCAGATATTTTACACACTATAGAACAGAAGTTCAGGAAAGTGGGGGATCTAGAAAAATAAAATATTCTTTTAGGAACACGTCCAAAAAGTCTGCAAAAGGAAGAATTATATCTATTTTGGATCATTAAGCTCTTTAGCAAATAAAGTGCTGGAAAAAGTTGGAACCTCCCCAGTTAAAAGAAATGGTTAGAAACAGTAAGATATATAAAATAATAATTTGAAGAAAAATAGTGGCTAAATGTTGCAGTTAGTGAAACAAGCTATGATGATACAGATATGATTTTTAATAGTTTGGTAAATAATCTTAAACAGGAGTGGCCATTATTGCCCATACATTGGATTTAATACATAATTAAAATAAAATTACAATACTTTCAAGAGTTATTCTTGACTAATTATGAACCACAGGGGCAAAGGTGTTGTTTTAATGTTTTCAATATTATTATTTGTTTTTCGTCACCATATATTTCCAACCGTCATTAGTATTAATGCTGATTGTGTTGACCAGTGTTGTGCTATTCCATTACAGAGTGGTATAATCCTGTAGGTAATAATCTGTTAACATGTGTTCAGCTCTCAAACTCTTGTGGTCTTAGTGTTTTGAGATTTCTGCATTTTAGAAAACACTGAATGATTTTCTGCACAGTGTCAAATCAAACTACAGAGAGGCGATAAATTAAAGGAAAAACCAACATACAGTGTCTGTGTCAGTTGTTGTTTCACCACGTACCACCACAACAGCTTCAGTGCTCCTTGGTGTCGATTCTCTAAGTCTCTGGAAAACCTGCTGGAGGGATGATGATGATGATGATGATGATGATGATGATGATGATGATGATGATGGTGGTGGTGGTGGAGAGCGCTGTCGAACATGTCACTCCAAAACCTCCCATAGGTGTTGAGATCAGGTGACAGTGAAGGCCACAGCATCTGATTCATCAGTGAACCCTCGTGACCTGTGGATGGAGGCGTTGTCTTCCTGTCTCTCATTTTACAGGTTTTTCCTTTAACTTGTCACTGTCTGTATTTCCCTCTTAAAGACTTAATACCTGCATTTAAACTTTTTTTCTGTTTACATTTTGTCCCTATATTTTATTATTTAAAAGAAACAAAGGTGGTTTTCCCCAAAGTTCAGGAAAGGAGCATTAATGTTAAGCCTCTAAAATGATGGACAAAGCCTCTTTCTACTGATCCCAAATCCCTAAAAGGCTAAAATGGCTCACATAAATAAATTAAAAAAATCACTGCTCTCTAATCTGATGTGCTCCCTGTGCATTCAGTCAAAGTGACCATGTAGTTAGTGTTAATCCCAGAAACATTAAATCAATTATAACTAATGGAAAGCAATGAATCTTGTATTAATTACTGTTATTAAAAAATTAGCCAGAGAGAGAGGGAGACCGGTTAAATTGGTCCTGTAGCAATTAACAAAACTGAAGGAAGACAAACAATGTAGACAAATAATCTGTGACATTATGAAGAAAATGGTCGTGAGCAAAACCACAAGTCAAAACAGTGAACACAGTTTTAAAAATGAAAGCTGTAAAAACAGTCCAGAAAGCTCAGACAGCCATAATGTTGCCTGTTAGTAAACCAACACAGTCGTTTAAGCAATTTAATAGAATTATCAAGGACTTCCTGTGGGACAAGAAGGGACCAAGGATCAATATAAAGAAAATGTCAACCACTAATAGACATGATTTCTCTTCAAACCCAGTATTGGTTCTTTCTAGACCGGTCTGGAGAGAGGTTCACAGGATGTGTGGTGCACCTTGGTGGTTTTACAAAAAGACATCTGTAAAAATATGAGGAGCATTTGGCACAAAGACCTGAGGTGTGATCTTGGAGACGAGGAATGGTTAAAAATATTGTCCAATACTGAGAAATATATTAAAAGGAGGCTGAGGGGGAAATGTATTGAAATGTATTCAGTATAAGATAATACACAGGTTTTATTTTACTCCTTCTAAGCTCCACATGATGCGTTTACTGACCAATTATTTATGCTGGACGGAAATAAACATTGGGAAAAGAAAGAAAAGTTTATCACAGACTTTCGAATATCTCATAACCAAAGATGATAATGTCTGTTTGTGTGTATTTTAATTAATTAATAAAAACTTTAAATGATAAAACAGGAAGATTAGAAGGTTTTATTTCCTTTAAAGCGAGTGCTGCCAGTAAAATATCTCTTTGTTTTTCTTACACACTTCAAATTAACGAAGAAATCTGTTGATAATTCAGTACATAGACAACACTGACTGTGTTTACCAGACAAGCCGAGAGCTGACACGTTTACAACGCTCGAGACAAAGAAGCATCTGAATGTAACACGGGGAAAACACACGGCTGAAACGAAAGACAAGAAGTAATAGATCTGGATCCTGACCTGGTGGCCACTATCATGCCGAGGCCCTCCAACAGTAAAAAGCTGGTAATGATCAGCACATGGTCAGTCTCAGAAACAAAGGGATGGACACGCACAGGTGGTGAATGAGTCCAGCTGTCTGTCTCAGACATCAGCTGTCCACTTTGGCCACTTTGGATGTCTGTCCATCCTGCTCTTCGGCGACCACCTCCCCCTTCCTCTTCCTCAGGCCTTTCATCTTGCGTGTCTGCAGCTTGGACAGATCCTGCTTCTGCATGTGCACCCGGCCGAACTTGGTACCAAAGGCATCGTGGGAAATGTTCTTCTTCTTCTTGGCCTGAAAATGTGTAAAACATGGGCATTAACAAACATGTCCGTTGAACACTGGCAAGGAAACTAACAGACATCTGACACCCAGCATCCTCCTCAACCTCTCAGTTGTTAAAGTTTCTGTAAAATCAGATGTTACATCTTCAGGTTTGTGGCTTTTTCTTGTGCCATTAGATTTCATTTTCAATCTATCTGTGTGACAGTCGTAGCTTACTCCACACAGACAGTATCTTATATCGGCCTGTCTCATCTTTCCAATGAAACAATACGACATTTACGTCAAACCGCTCAAAGCCACAGTTCCAGGATTTTATGGCTGCACAACTTCATCAGGCAGAAATGTTCATAATTTTAGATCATTTGCTAAAAGTTCAGTATTTGGTAGATTTAAACTCCTCTAAAAGTTAAAATAACCTTCTTCTTTCATTCAAAACTCTGCAGCTCAGCTGTGACCCTGAACAAGTCTTCACTCGCCTCCTTTTAAATTAAGAATTGATTTTAAGGCCCTCCTTTTATACAAAGCACTTAATGAGCGAGGACCGAGCTACATTTCTAACTCCTTTATTAACCGTTTATTATCACCATTATGATTATTATTCTGTGGGTTCAGTAATATTTGGCTGCACAGCAGGAGTTTGTATTGACTGGCTCAATGGAAGGTCAGTGGAGTTTAAAGGGTTTTAATGCTCATGTTAGTATGTAGCTTGAACCACAGTTACCATGGTAACTGCACAAAGGTTAAACTTTTTTAAATTCAGGCAACACCATGGCCTTTCATCTGGCGCCCCCTTGAGGAGAAACCTGATCTTTTCAATCCACTGACAGTCCTGATCTAAGAACAGAAAAGCAGCCGTTGCATTTTTCAACTCTCCAATAGTTTGTTTTTTTTGTTTGCCATTAACCTGAAATGTGACAAAACTCCTGTTTATTTCATGAGTTTTATTTTATCCAGATGATTTTTACCTTCAGGGCCTTGGGCTGTCTGTGGGCCAACTTGTACAAGTCATCTGAAGCCAGGTGTGTTCTTCTTAGGACAAAGTCAAACGACGGCCCGATCTCCTCCAGCTCTATCCGCGGCGTCCGGCAGCCGGACTTCTTCAACAGAGACCTGCAGTTACACGTTACGTCAATGTCTCTATAAACAAGCTTCTATTTGTTCTTCAAGCCCATTTCTACAAAGGGTTCAAATGTGAGTTTCTGAGCGACAAGTTCATTTTACACCAAGAGATTTCAGTTTCAGTACCTGTAGCTGCGCAGGAATATTTTCCCGTCCAGGGCAGTGAAGTGCAGCACATGCTCTAAACCTGCCAGACGCACTGCAGACACAGTGGGGCCTCTGAAGAAGTCTGAACAGAGAATCAAACAGGGGCCAATATGAGTGGACCAATCACATCATTTTCATCTCCAACACCTTTAATCACGAGTGTTTACCTGTGAGAAGACTCTTCAGACGTTTGTGCTCATTGTCTATATCAAATGCCTCTCCTGCAAACACAAGCATGGGCTTCGTCCCCTCGGGACACTTACTGGTCTGCAACAGAAAAGACAAACCAGACTTCAGGAGGCTCCCAGTTGATGTCAGTGGAAAACAAGGTAGAGAGTATATGGTTCAAAGAAACTGTGGAAGTAACTGATGTTTTTTCTGCTTTGTCAAATGAATAAAGTCACTTTTATACTTCTGTCTGACGAGGGGTCACTGTGGCCTTCCTTCGTCAAGCTGGTTTGGTTGTCATAGCAACACATGGTAGCACAGAACAGTTCAGCCTGTTATGATTTTTTTTTTTTTTGTCACATAAAAAAATGCCATGATGTATCTTTGTAAGAGACGTCAGAAATAACCAAATGATACGCCAGACAGCTGACATGACGTGTTGTAGAATACTGTGTTTACTTTTGTTAATCACACAGACAATCTAATTAACCACAAGACGCTCAGGAGATACTGCGTCGGTCACTGTGATCTTACACCTTTAGCCACCAAAATCTAATCAGTTCCTCCTGTAGTCCAAGCGAAAGTCTGTGCCAAATTTCAAGACGTTCTGTCGAGGTGTTTCCTGAAATATCGCGTCCACAAGAAACGGACCTACGGACGGGCAACCCGAGAACAATATGGCCTCCGGCTCCGACTGTCGCCGGCGTGGAGCACTAAAAACGCATATGGTGTTATTTTTTAAAATAACTAATTGATTGATTGATCGTTAATGTTACTTTAATGATCGGTTAAGGAATGTGTTTAAATTTAGCACAACCACAGCCATTACCTTGATGTCACTCAGAGAGACAAACTTCTCGATCCCAAGTTCAATCATATCGAGCACGTGGAAGTCAAACAGACGACCTGCAAATAAACCACAGGAAACATTTATTTTAGTATTTCTATTGTTATTTAATCTATTTCTGGGTCAGGCACAGTATTGTGTATTCTTCTGTAAAATAACGTAAAAAAATTTATAAAAAGTTCCTATAAAATAAAACAAATAAAAACTGAGAGAGAGAGAATTTACCAAATATGAGGTTGTTGGGCCGTTTCTTGTTGTGAGAGCCAAACAGAAACAGAGAACAGTCTGTCTTCTTGGAGAAAAACTCCTGAGATAAAGAGTTGACATCATGATCAGTGATACACCTGGTGAACAGTTACAAACATTCAATTCTAATGAAACATCTGTTTCCTACACACGTACCAGCGATGTTGAGTCCTCAAATGGCCGAGTTATGTTCTTCCTGAAACAGAAACACAGATTTTATCCACCACAGATGAACTTTTCACTTAACACTTTTTATTTAACTTTGAATTGATAACTATTGGCCAAGATCAATTCAGTATAGATTCTGCTGGATTATTTGGGACAGTGGGTTATAACATATGCTTTTCATTTCGTTAATATTCCCATTGTTCTGCACCTTATAAATTATTCTATCCGCAAACCAATTAAATGTTTTGTAAATGGGACGTCAAAATAAAATACTGTCGATTCTCTGTTGATATTTTCCTCTGAGACTCAGTGGAAATATTGTCGGTGAACAAATACATTAACATCCACTTGCATTAGGACTGTCAAAATAAAATGCTGACTTTAGTTACATTAAACCATTTGTGATGTTGCATGATGATACAAGACAAATGTCACGTCAACAATCACATCAGTCATTTGTAACACACTTATAAAATAAAAACTTAATCATTTTAAAAGAACCTAATGCTGTGATTTTATTTGCACTTTACTTATTTGAAACAGGAAAGTGCAAAGCTACGTGATGAAGTTGACACTGTTTTGTCCAAAAGAACTTAAAGTGACATTCAATATATTTGTAAATCACTTACTTCTTGTACAGCACAGCATTGGGTTTCTTCAGGGAATACTGCAGGAAAACACATTATTTGTATTATGTGAATTCACAATTGAACCAAAGAGTCATCATTGTTCATTCAGGCTCAATCACAAACACAGCATAGGTTTAATAGACAGGTTGAAATCCACTGATTCAGTCTGATGATTTATGTGAGAAAACACTCTCCTCTTATATTGAAAATACTGTCCAGACTCCAGACTTCCTTTTTAAAGGCAGAAATCCCTCCATCAAAACATCACGACTCAACAGTAAGAATCCAGTATTTCACAACTGCTGTAAAATACGTTTCTTTAGACTGTAAACACAAGACTCAGTTGTCAAACTACATTCACCAAACCTCTGACTCTTCAAAATTAATCATCACCCACATCAAAATAAAAACACCACTGAGCGTTCGTTACACTCTACATAGAAAAATGAAAGTAAGTGTGTTCAAAGCTCAAAGTTCCAGAAATATTTACTCTTTATAATAGAGAAAATGCATTTTATGTTTTTAAAAACATATATTCACAGTTTCACAGTAAAACTTCAGTATTACAGTTACTTGAATTTAATCTGAAATTACTGTTCTTGCTCTGGCTCTTCCTCCTCTACCTCTCAGATTATTTTCCACCATTGTTTCTTTCAAACTCCAACCTTCATCAACCTGTGCACTCAGTTTCATCACATCATTAGCAGAAAGTGTAAACACTTTTGAGTTGATGTGTTTAAACTATGACATCTGTTTGTGTTTATCTGCTGCTGCCTGTTGTTTACCATTTTGAATCGGGAGTGCATCACAATCCACCGTGTGCACAAATGAGACCTGAAACTTGTGTCTAATGAGGGGAAAATTGTTTATGCTTTTGCCAAAAGAGTGATAGATTCAATAAATGTGTTCAGACCACTGAGTGTTGGGTTCAAAGAATAGTCTTTAGTGTTTTAGCAATTCAGAGATTTTGTATAAGAGCCCCCCAGGTGAGAAACTGCTGTTACATGGATGAACATTTGATACACCACATGTGTAAATCCACTGAATTACAAGACTGACAGTGTCTTGTTATAATCTGCCTCTAAATTTCACTCATTTCATTTGTATATTGGTCGTTTCATATCAGATTTATACACTGATTGGCTCTTTAAACTCCACCTCTTGTGCAACAGAAATATACAAGAGGCGGTTTATTGAGAGTTATTAAACCTTCACAGCAGTTCATGTGTTGGTGGTCTTCCTCACTGAGTGGTCACTTACTAGGTCCTTGAGCGCCTGGGTGATGGTCTGACTGGTGTTCCCTCCTTTCATGATCATGGCAGTCTTCACATCCTCCGTCAGCTTCGGCGCCCTGCTCTCCAAGAACCGCTTGGAGCGCTTCGACTTGGGTTTTCTAAGGAATCACACAGACAAGAGATGACACACTGCTAATGCTAATAAAGTTAATGTTGGACTACTACTACTACTACTACTCGCTGCATGCTAGTCTAACACCGAACAAGCTAACCGTGGAGAGGACCGAGACAGTGAACTGTAAACATACACTACACCATTTAACTGTGTCATTTTGTGTCTTTATTCTTCTTCTTGACAGATATGGCACATTGCTAATGTAAAAGGTATGTCTGTCTATACACGAAGCTAATGTTAGACTACTACTACCACTAACTGCATGCTAGGCTAACACCGATCAAGCTAATTGCGGAGAGGACCGAGACAGTAAACTGTGAACTTACACTATACCGTCTAACTGTGTCATTTTGTGTCTTTATTCTTCGTCCTGACAGAGGATCAAACGCTCGTGCTGTTCCCCCACGTGAAGTGAAGCAGCGGAAGACAACATTGGTGTTTTTTCTTCTTCTTTGGTCTTTTCCGGTAGTTGATATCCTGCTCCGAGTCAAGTGCCGCCATCTAGTGCAGCAGCTAACGCATTTCACACCAGACCGGGAGGCGCAGCGGTATGACGTAACACGAAGTGGGCGTGACTGTACGTATTGCAGCCGGATCCTCAGACTGTCCACTAGGGGCGCTACAGACCAAAACCAGAAAACTAGACTGACCCTCGCAGAGCTTTTTTTTAAAAAAAATTTCAAATGCTTTATTGTACAAAACATTTTCCATTTTATCACATTAAAACAATTAAGTATTGAAAGTCGACGAATCAACAATATCTTCTGCAATAAGATGCATAGTAAAATATGAACAATACAAATAAAAGAAATACTATTAAAGGAAATAAATGCAACATATAAATAAGTATGATGAAACAATGAAACAAAAATAGTAAAAAAAAAAATTTTAAAAAGCATTTCAGAAGGACAAAAGGACAAAACCAAACATACAAAACAAAGCTATTAAAGGAAAGATATTTAAGGCTTTACAAGTTTCTACTATTTTTATTGCTTTACTGAATCAATACTGTTGGTTTCTCTCTATAATATTGTCATAAATAATAAACATAAATGATAAACATTTAGATAATGTTTGTTATGATTTTGCGCTATATAAATAAAGTTGAATTGAATTGAATCTTAGGGATAAGACAATCCCTACCTGTTTATATTCTCCTGCCAGCAGTACAACAAAACTTACAGGCAGTTTTGAACCCTAAATTTCTATCTCCGTCACTGACTCACTGTGTGGCAGGATGAAGAGTGTTGTTTAATAAGTTGTTTAAAAAATGAACCTCTGACTGTGTGGATTTCTTTGAAAGCAGCTTGATGAATACACTTGGTAGACTGTTCTAACCCATGGAAATGAAGTGACAGGGGTCACTCTGCTGGATAGTGAGAAATGTAAAAGCACATGCAGAAAAACGGCCCCTGGGGTTGTTATGACATATCAGATGATGCATTCATGCGTAAGCAGCAATTGTTTTCATTGTGGATAAATCTGCAGATTAATATTTATTCATAGACTGACTGTTTATTTTTAAAACCTTGAGAAAACAGTGGGAGGCTTTTTCTCAGTTTCCTGTGATCGAGCAGAAAAATCCTCTCTGAGAAGATGGAAACAGCATTTTTGTGTTTTTTAGTTTCATTTTTTGTTGACTGACCAGTCATTTAGGATAAATACACCTGTATGAGTCACTATCATGGCCAAACCTAAACCATGGAGATTCACACTTGAGGTTGGCTAAATCACTGGATTAAAGTTCCTGTCTGTATATAAAGCAGATATAGTTACACTTAGTTATATGTATATATCTCAATTATAGGGCAGAACAAGTACTTTCACTTTTTATACTTTTCGTTAGAACTTTTATACTTGAGCTCGTTAGTCATTGGACAAAAGGCCAAGTCACACTGCACATGGCAGGGAAGGTCTAATGACAGATGTTATCCAGTTGCATTGTGGGATCCTCTGATTTTGAAGCTAAGGTTAGGGACTGAGAGTCAGGAAGTCTTGGGATCTGATTGGTCTTCTTTCATCTGTCTCTCTCTCTCATAGTCTGATCACGTGTTCATCATACAGCCACATGGCTCATTATGTGTCAAAGAATAGAATACAAGAGTCATCATGTCTTATTTAAATTATTTAGACTTTATATTGAATTTCTCTCGCACTTACAGCAGATTCAGTCTCTTTTACTTATTGGCTCATCCTCGGTTCAACTGTATGTTTTGTGCTTTTGTATTTTCTTACAAAGTCAATAAAAATAATATTAATATCAATCTTTGCTCCAAAATGTTCTGGAAAAAAGGCTTCAAATAAAGAAACACAGCATTTGCACAGATAAGTATCTTTATTTAAGCATCAAGCTCGGAGCACAGATATATGTAGCACATCTTGACCATCCAAAGAACAGCAAAAGAAAGAATTAGAACAGCAAGGTTTCTCCTTCAGTACATCCTGATACATCCTGCAACTGCACCCTCTCTCACCCGGGGGAAGCTTCCACTTTCCCTTCCTCTCACGAGATTCATAAAAGGAAAGGAGAGTGAAAGAATAAAAGAAAAAGAAAAAAAAAAAAAAACTACATGATTTAGTCAACTTTGAAAAAGGTCATCCCTTAACTTCATAACAAACTAGTCTGAACACTTGTTTCACAACAAAACAAAAAAGACAAAAAAAAATAGGGGAAAGAAAAAAAAGAAAAAAGAAAAAAGATTGGTCCGCAGCAAAAATACAAAATATTTTTTGTATAAAATTCTATTACTGTTTAACTGCAAAAATGCATTTTGAGTTCATAGTATAAAAATAAAACAAAGTTGCAATGATCCACACCAACAAGGCTAAAATGTACTTAATCCAAGAAGTTAGCATTAAACTGCTTCAGTATTTGAACAGTGCTAGTTCAAATTCTTCAAAAAAAACAAAAAAACAAAAACAAAAAAATCACCACAGTTGTGGCAGATCACCCAAGTCATCTGACAGGAAGTCGAGTCGTTCATGTAAGAGCAGAGATTGGTCCTCAGGAAAAGAATGAAACCACTCCAAAAAGCCGTGAGACAAACTAGAGGGAAACTATTCCAAGTGCCAGTTCTTACATGAACTGTTGCAACCGGCGCGCCAAGTGCTTTAGGTGATCGGTGCACTGTCGGAGGTGTTGATGCAATCAACACAGGTATTTCTAAGAACAGAGCATACTGCACTGCAGGGCTGAAAGCAGGTTAGGACTCCCGCCATGTCGTCTCCAGTTCAAAATTCAAAACTGCATTCTCTGGCAGGAGAAGCACCGTGAACACCACTCAACCGAACGGCAGGCCGAGAAGACAAACCTTGGATGTTTGACATGAAGTAGTAAATAAGAAACCGAACCTGCTTTCAGCACTTGAACAACTTGAAATAAGATTAATTACAAGTTAACCCGACCCCTTGAGGAAAAAGATGAGTCCCCGCCTACCCAAAAACACATCAGGATGCGGCAGTTCCAGCTCTGCTTTCAGCTGGTTAAAAAACGAGAGGAAGGTGAAGCACACAGACCTACTGACGAAAAAGGAGGAAGAGACGGCGCTACACTACACTGTCAAGCAACACGGCACTAGTAGTCACATGCACCATAGTGTCACAGGATTTTCCCCCTCGGTGAACAAAGGGCACTGATCCAAACAAAAAGAAAAAGAAAAAAAAAAAAAAAAAAAAAAAAACTGCTAGGGAGTCACATTTTCGACCAATTCACTGCAAAAAATGTCTGGACACAATAAATTTAATAAAATGGCAGTTTATGCAGCAGTTACATGTGGAATGATCCGGGATCACCCTGGCATGCTCAGACTGGTGGGCCTCTATTGTGCGTTTACAGATTTCTGTATGGGGCGGAAAGAGACAGAGAGAGGATGGATATTATGTGGGAAAAAGAAAAATGCTTTGCTGGGCAACTTAGCAAAAAGGGTCTGATTCATTATTTCCCATTCAGAACGGGGCGCGGGCACAGCCAGGAGGGTCGACTCCCGTTATGTCACGGTTCTGGGGCCAGCTGACAGTCTGACTCTGGCAGGGGGGAGACCTGCTGGGAGCTGGACAATGGCTGGTCAGCAGAGGGCATTGTGAGCGCTCTGTGTGTGTGTGTGTGTGTGTGTGTGTGTGTGTGTGTGTGATGTGAAAGGCGAGGGGGGGAGGAGGGAGGGGGGGAGGGAGGGAGCGCTCTCCTGGAGTCGTACATTCAGCTCAAACCTGGTCCAGGCTTTTCTCTAGAGACGTGTACATTCGAAAGACGGGTGGACAGGCCACTTCACACCAGCTGCGCTACATTCAGTTTGAACATTTTCCATTTAACCAATTCAAGTGAATGTGGAAAATCACGAGTGCTGATTATGACTGGGACCCAGAAGCTTCTTCTAGATACAGCACACTGTAAAACAAAGAAGCCTGGGCGCAACAAAGTGCACATACTGAATGTCTTAAATGATTCATACATGTGCGCACACACACACACACACATTTTCTAGGCTCATGTGTTTGAGTAAACACAAGGACTATATGATTGTCCAGGTGGAGGAACACGAATGAATGAATGAATGAATGAATGAATGAATGGAGTCGGGATTCAATTTGAGCAAAGCCCAGCAAAGCAGAAATCTTAGTGCAATCTCTAGTGCAGTTCACAGCAACCAAAGACCACACTGTCTAATGCTGCAAACCCTTTATCCAATAGTGTGACATTAAACAGTTAGTATGGCGATTTGTTTTCAAAGAAACTCAAATATATTCAACGACGATAAGAACGGCCAAAAGCTTACCACGATTTATACATTCAATACGACTGGAGACAATAGGTTGGCCTCATCTTTGTACCATGAGTAAACAGGTTTTTAAAGTGCACTCAATAATTGGTAGTGATTCATTGATACCAATTGTCACGTTGGAAAGCGACACGTCCGGGTTGAATTTGAAATTTAAGAGAAAAAAAAAAAAAAACGACAAACTGAGTGGAGCTCATAAAGAGGCAGACGGATCTGAGCATGTCAGGGCCCTGGCCTAGTGCGGGCGGAAGCCTTGTCTGTGGGGGATGAGGGGGGAGACCTGCAGGAAGGGACCGTTGTACTGGGCACAGGTGGACAGCCTCAAACGGAGCGTGTTTAATTCCTCTACATGCACTTCAAGATCACAGCAAGAGTGAGCTAGAATATCGAAACAGAGAAAAGAGCTTTCATGCAAGAGATCTAAGTCACAGGTACAATGCAAACAACTCAAACTGGAGGTTAAGCTAGGGCTCGCAACCGCGTCAGCACCGGGAGGTCCTGAACCACGGCAGCAGCAGCAGAAGGAGGAGGGAGGGAGGAGGGAGGAGGATGAGGAGGAGGAGGAAGGGGAGGGGGAGGACGAGAAGCTCTCTACTGGGGGGTAAAGCCGGATACAGGGGGTGAGCCCCGGGCGGCCGCCTTTCTTTTTACGCCTCTTCTTCATCCTCAACCCTCAGCTCTGCTGGTTCTGCTGGCGATTCTTGGCGTAACTTGTGAAGACAAAATTGTAGTCGTTGAACTGAGCCAACTGGCGGTCGAGACGCTTGTAGCCCTCGAGTTTCTGGGCAGAAGAAAAGACACTGCGACATTTGGAGCTCTGCAGGGGCACACAGAAGGAAGGAGGAGGATTTACTCACCGACACTTCTCATTAAAATCACAGGAAGTAGAAAAAAACAAAAACAAAAACAAAACAAGGTTGTGTTTTATTCATACCTGATTGACAAAAAGGGTAGTCACAAATTTTCCTGGCTTGAACACCTCCACCACCTTCCTAACCAGATCATCGTACGACGTCTGGGAGAGGTTGGTTTCGAAGCTGACGTAGGAGAACTCCGGCTCAGGGGTGATGTGGATGGTCCAGTAAGTTCCCTGCAGAGGAGGACGACGACAACAACAACAACAACAAGCAGCAGAGCCACGTTAACGACACGTTCAAGAACCTTCAAGCACGACGTGGAAACGAGAGAACAACGAAGAGACACTCACGTCAGTCTTCATTCCATTCATTGAATATCCACAAGGGTTGAACATTGTGGCATCGATCACAGAACCTGGTATCAGGTCACGAATTCCACTCATCTGTAACGGGACGAGAAGAAGAAGAAGAAACCGTCAGCATCAACTCACCAGCAGCCGCTGACGAATAAACACATGTGTTGATGGTGAGATCTACTCACACGAGTGACATCACTTGCAGAAACACCATCTTTCATATAGAACTGGTCCATAATGGCTGGATCAAGGTCGCTCATCAGAACTTCCAGTGTCTGATCTGCATGCTTGTTTTCCCAGTACTCTGGTAAGTCCAAGGTAAACAGGTACCTGCGGGTGACACACAGTGAATGGTTGTTTATCAAATACAGAGGATACACTGGGTTAATAACACACATACTGTAGAAGAGGCTCCGAGCAAACTTATAATTATCTGTGCTGAGAATCTAAATGTCATGCAGCAACATCCTGCTGAGGCTGAAACGCTGCTACAACAACACAGAAGACTGTCAGCTGGAAACTCGCTGCCTTTTCATATGTTGCTTATTCAAAGAGAAAGATATTTTAAAAAAGGATGAAATTATTAAAATCGGTGTGTGCAACCTCTGACATTAGCAGCACCGTGTGGACTAACACTCAGCCTTCTCACATTTGTCCGTAATCCAATTGTAGACAGAAAGCCGGACTAATTGTTCCATTAGTAGAGACAGGTCGAACACACAGGTCAGACAAAATCACATCAACTTAAAAACTCTGTCATTTACATTTACAGAGCGTCCAGCCAGTGGAACTCACTACCAACACATGTGAAACAAATCAGAAGCTAAATACTCTAAGATTAGCAAGCGCTGTGGTGGAAGATAACAGGGATCCAAATAAAGAATATAAATTGTCAACCAGTACAGGAAACTGCACAATGCTTACCAGCAGTCAGAGTTCAAACGCCCCATACAGTAGGCTGCACCATCTGGAGGAAGCAAAAAGAAAAGAGGATTGTTTCAGTCGAAATTAGAGCTAGAAAAACATCTGAAATATGAAATTGAATCGTCTGATGACTTTCTAAAAGGTCAGGGCGATTTCTTCAGCCTTCACAGACACAACAACAGATGTGCTAGAGAGCAAATAAAAAGAGGCACTGCATCATTTCTCCGTTTAATTTAAGACCTTTTTAATTATATTTAAAATCTCAGAATTATCTACAAGGTGCATGAATTTACTGAGAATGTTGTTAGTACTACATGACCTGGGCCCAATAAGGAGCAGGAAATGAATGGATGTATGGATTAAACAAGTTTTTGCTAAATTGACAAAAACATTTTACCACTTTTACTGCCTTAAATATTCAACAAAAAATACTATTTTTTTAAACTTCTAAAACCTTTTTGAGGAAACCAATCAATGCTTTTTATGGCTTTTGAAGACCTGCAGATATCCTCTGTCTGTGTGGGTTTTTTTAAAGAGGGGGGAAACAACAATGACGTAAAAACAGGTGTGTTACATACTTGGGAAAATCTCGCTGAGAAAGTCCACTTCCTCCTGGAAGTTTCGATGAGGGAACTCTTGATGGGTCGGCTTCATAAAATTCTTGCGGGAGTAGAAGAAGTTCTGAAAAAGAAAACCGGGGTCAGATCGGCGCTTCAGCCGCAGGCGTCATAAGACCAGCACAAATGATGATGTTTTGAATTTCAGTGTTTACATATGTAAATACTGCAGGCGTCCTACCTCGATGGCATCAAAGCCGCAGTACTCCCTGGCGAGTTCCAGCAGAGGCACCAGTGCTTGCAGCAAGAGGGTGGTTCCGCATGTCTTCAAAATGAAACGTCTCTTGGAGACAAACATGCTACTCTCACTGTGGAGGGGAAAAAAACAAACAAAAAAAAACAACAACAAGTGTGTTAAGCTTCGGTAGTGGAATTGTATTTATGTGCCACTGTAATTTATTACACAAGGGAGGATTAAAAGGTGATTCTCCGTCAACCTGTGTCCTGTTCCAACCTTTGAAATATACATGTAAAGATCAGACGGACAGCGTGTGTCACTGAGCGAACAACAGGTTTAATCTAAGCCCGGGGGCAGGGGACGGTATTTGGAGCTTAACAGGCAACATTTGTTCCTGTGTGGGTGAATTTGTGAAACAAACACTGCGCCAACATTTCCAAGATTAGGGAGTAAATTCCCTCTTACGACACACACTCCAAACATTTACGCCCCCGTTGAACTTCTTGTGAGTCAGATGTAATTACCAGGGAATGAATCTATCACTTGGAAATATGGAGAAGAAAAAAAAGGAAGAGGAGCCGAACTGAAATTTGCCTGAAGGTGTAAAATCCCCATTCATCCGACACAAAAGTTGGTTTTAAGAAATGATAAAATAATGTATTTATTCATTCGTAATTCATATTTGTTTTGTTCCTACCAAGTCTGTATTAGACTCCAGGAGAGGGGGAAAATTAATGATAAATAACACTGTTTTGACTTTGATAACAAAAAGTGAAATCACTTCCTGGTTGCGTGACAAAGTTCTCAGTTGTTGATAACTGTTGTCTCATAGCAGACTCCAGGTTTATACTCGGCCCTTTACATATTATTGAAGCAGGGTTTTCTTCTTCTACACTTGTTGCATCCCCTTTGGATATAACACATGTATAATGTATGCGCCTATAGGTGTCTTGGGTCATCACCTGAGACAGTGACTGCAGTATAAATGACAAGCGGCTTACAGGTGACCGCTGTCTAATCCTGTCTGCCTTCTAATCAGTAGGGAAACAGAGGAGACATCATGTAAGTAAAGACCGGTCACTCACCTGAGTATATAAGCTTCCTGCTTGTCAGTCTTTGTCACACTTATGATCAAACAATGCACATTCTCCAAAAGTTTGTCCCACTCAAACCTAAAAAAGAAAACAGAAAACCATTAGTATTTTGGCATTCATTTATTTGTTAATGGTCTGGTTAGCTCGTTGCGACAGGAAAGAGGAAAAAAAAAACAACATTTGCTGGTTAACAGCAAAACAAAGCAGTAGAAAGTGAGCAGATCTGTTTTTGTTTTGACTTGTTTTCTATTAATAAGTTAAGCACACACTCTTCTGCAGTAATGCCCTGCAGAGGAACTCATAACAGAGAGGGAGGGATTCAGTTTCAGGAATATTATGGTGCTTAAAAAAAAAGGTAACACCCAAGAAAAATCACTAAATCTCAAACGGATGTAGAATAGACCCTTATGTTACGATGCAGGACTAAAGGAAGGGTTCAGGCTGACAGGAATCAGGCTCTTGCTGTGTGCAGGAAAAGCTTTGTGTTGTTTGAATATTGGGCCCAGTTCCTGGGCAGACTGAAAATCATAGGCTGGGGCAGACTACACAGCCAGCTCTCTCTCCCCGACAACAAGAAGGCTCCTGCTGCTGCCGCCACCGCCGCCATCTCTGCCCTCCCACCACCACCACCACCACCACCACCACCACCACTCAAAGACAGCTGCAGTGCAAATGCAGCTGCGTCACACTCTCGTTACAACCTTGGAAGTGCCAGCCTGAGCTCATGTGTCCAGTAGTAGGAAGCACAGCACAGCCTGGCCCGGCACAGAGAGAGCACGAGGAGCGCAACGTTCAATAGGGAATTTACCAGCAGCCAGCGTTGCATAGTTTACCTCAAGAGACAGACGGGGGCTGCATGATCAAACAGAGAGAGGACGTCTGTGATCCTTGAACCGGCAATAACAGCAGGTGTCAACAGTAAATCATTCACTTCATGTCTTTTAATGTGCACATAAATACATGCTGAATGTCACAAAAAAAAAAGTTAGTTTGAAACTGTAGAGTACTGCTCGAGCAAACATCATATCTCTAACATGCGTCTGGCTGAGAAAAGACCAAACTATAGATGCTCTTTAAGATTCTGGTGGCTCTGGTTAACCAGGCGGCCTAGGATACATACTGCAAGTAACCAACACTCCTCAGTTCAAGTCTGGCCTGGGACCCATGTTGCATGCCAGCCCTGCTCCATCCCCATAGCAACCTAACAAAAACTCTGCAGGGGGGTTACTACACGTGGCTCAGAGGAGACAAAAATCATTAAGATTAACACAAATACCATCTTAAAAGATGAGAAGCAGCGATGAAAAGGACACGTTTTATCACAAGTACTGGTTGTTGATTAACTGTGAAAAAAAAAATCGTGCCACACGTTTCCCTCACAATCATTGACAGAAAACGCTCTGCAGCCTTTACACACAACTTGTCCAACATTAGAGGGAACCACATCGGCTGACAGTTGGGGATGAAAGACTCAGTAATTCATGTGGAAACAAAGCAGGTTTTTTTTTTTTTTTTTTAAAGAATAGCAAACACTGACTGAACAATAGATCACCATTCTCCTGAGTTGCTGAGCTGAGTGTCAGACGACATCTGCCATGAATACTGACTAGCTTCTGGTTAGTTCATTTTGGCCTTGGCCTGGTAAAGCACACACACATTAAATCACCCAACCTTTGAGTGTTTCTGAGCTACAACATTTCTTAAATAAACCCTCACACTGTCGACGTACGACACCACGATCTGCACTGCTTGTAGGTTGTGGTTCGCCAAATTAAATTTGCCGTCCATAAAGAAAGGCATAATATGATCTTGTCGGCTGCAGGCCCAGAGCCAACAGGCTGACGTTATAGTCGTAAACCATTGTACTTCTTAACCTGGACCATCAAACTGAGGAATCAGAGAAATTAATTGGTATCTTTGGAATTTCTGAAATGTTGTAAAACCTGAAGTTCAACATTCAACACACAGCCCCAGTCACCATGGCTTATATTCTGTGCTGCAATTAAGATGTGTCATTAGCACAGTATCATGGTTTATTATTGAGCAGTTGTCTTAACACACTGCTATTAACAACTACATGCGAGAATGGTTGTTGATAGTGAGTTTAGACAGTTTTATCTTCTGTTTTCTCTTTGCTTTTCATTCTTATAACAGGCCAAGTACAAATAAGCAAAAGCCTGTGCCAGACTGATAAGAGTTATAGATTCCAAGCGTCAGAATGTGTTTATACTTTTAAACCTTGGTAGAATTTAATTCTTACCTTGGTCAAGCATTTCATCTGAACTGAAAAACAAAGGGCCTGCCGCTTTATATAAACAGGGTAAGGCACCACAGATATGACTTATCCAACTAGAATTTTATGATTAACTTTAAAATAAAATAAGAGACAAAAAACAAACAATGGCCTGAGGTGTTGCAACATGCCAGCTTCCCAGGTTCATACCAGAGGGACAGCGTTACTTGAGACCTGGGTCAGGTCCTGTTTCAGTGTGAAACGCACACCAGAGGCTATTTCTGGTCACTCAGCAAGATCCGATTTTCCTCAAAGAAAGCACAGTCTCCAGGAAAAGGCCCAGATCTGGCTGCTAATTACTACAACAGAGATCTGTGGTTAACCGAGGTGACACAGATCCTGGAACTTTGCTTATATTTGACAACAAACTAAAAAAAAAAAAAAAGAAGGGAGTAGTGACAAAAAAAAAAAAACAAATGATAAAACTGATTAACTGACAAATAGTAATAACAACTGCAAAACTTTTTTTTTTTTAAGCTGCCAAGCCATGTGGGAAGGGAAAACCACATGTTGAAGCGTGTAGATGTGTAACAGATTGGCCCTCAGGACTAGTTGTTTGACAGTCTGAGCTGCCGTCCAGTCCTGAGGCAGGCACAGCGGAGGGTAATGTGAGTGAGCTCCACATTTGTGAATCAGATGCCCTTGTGGACTTATTTGGACATTGGCTGACATCCAGCGAGCCTGATTCACCAACAGTGTCACTCTGAGCCTTTAATCTGCCCTACGGCTGTACATTAACGCCAAACCTATTTCACCCATCTTTCTTAAACTGACCTCAGTGATCTGGTTAATGACGGGGAAAGTCACTCACAGCACCGGCCGATTTGGCCTTGAAAACTCGCCACAGGTTATCACTCAGTAATGCACTGCTGCAATAACAGGTGAAAGAACAAAGTGGCAGGCGGTAAACTTGGACTGAAGAGAAAATGTAGATGACAGGTTATTACACCCATGAAAGAGAGTGTGGGATGGTGATAATTTCTAACCAGCTGATGTCATTGTAAATCATTCTTCTGTTGAAACTACTGCCACACCTCCAGTTGCTCAAGTCTCATACTAAAGAATAAATACCAGCCCTCATTAAACTACCTCAACCGACATTTTATTCAGCACCAAACAGTGACACGGCTCAACTACACCAGTTTAATCCATTAATTCAACTTTGTTCTACATGGTACCAGCTCCCTTAAGGCACAGTGACAAATAGATTTTGTGGCGTTGAACAGGGGCAAAGGTCAACAGTCCTTTTTGACCATTCACATCCATTTCTGCGACCATCCCATTACCCTGACATATCCCTTTTCTTTGAATGCCCATCTCTTCACAGCAAATCAGAGTAGGGAGACCCTCTAACCAATCAGAGGAGCTGGGAGGGGAGCGCCTGCATGGATGGAAACGTGACCGGAACAAGGACTATAGGCAAATTTAGTCGCAGAAGCAACCCTAGGGACTGCCATGTGAGTGAGTGAGTGAGTGAGTGAAGTCTAAACATAAAAAAAAGGAGCACCTCTCCACGAGTCATCGCATCCCATCCCAGAATATACTGGTCTCTCACATTAGTCATGTAAATTCACACAGGAGTGTTTGAGATCCACTCTTCCCAGCCACCACAGCCACAAGCACCCCCTCTCTGAAATGCAAAACAAATTCAATCTGATTGACCAGCGATCAGTGTCCTGGATGTGTGTGTGTGTGTGTGTGTATGTGTGTCCGTGTTGCAGCAGCCGAGATAGCACGCGGTGACGGCGGGCGACCACATGCTTGACATCTTCAATGAGGCCCCCTCGTTGTTGAATGACGCAGAAAAAAAAAAAAAAACTCCCCCATTTACAGCTAAACAAAAACACACAACACGGTTTTATCAACCGCCGTCTGACTGTGTGAGTCATATTGAGTAGTATAGTTTATTACACTGGTGTAATTTAAGCTAACGACGTCCCAAAACCAATGCGGGGGTAATAAAACGTGTGCGCACCGATAGGGGTGAAAAAAAAGAAAAAGAAAAAAGGATCAAGCCCGCCTAATGTGGGCATCAAAGTTTACTGATATTACACTAATAAAAAGATAAGATCAATACAAAAGATACAACAGGGCCTGTGAGCAAGAGAACAGCATGAGACAGCTGAATATTTCAGCATTTTCTCCCAGGAACTAGCTAGAGTTAGCTAGCTGTAAATTTGTTTTGCCAACTTGCTATCAAGACGGTTTTAAAGCTTTAAAACCGCCGGGCTATAGCTCACCATAGCAGAGAGAGAGCGAGAGTTCACGTTAATGTACCAAAATGTTAAACTGCCACAAAATTCCTGGGTGAAGAATGAATGACTCAGCTTGGAAGTGGCACTGTTAAAGGGGGAGGTGGCCATTTTCGAGTGACGGCGTTAGCTAGCTTACCAGTAATGTGCTCTGGTGTCAGAATATGATCCCCTTTATAGCTAGCTAGTTAACTAACTAAGGATGAACTGGTGATTATAGAGAATACACTGCCTCTAGAGAACAATATTTTACCACATTTAGCTGGTTAAATGTCACGAATGATCAGAGAGACGGAAGCCATGCCTGTGGCCGACGTTTCAATATGCTGCCGAGGACTGACAGGGCAGCGGAGACATTCAAATGACACAAACCTTGGGATGGTACGGAGGTCCCCGGTTCCTTTGGTCTCATCCTGCCGAGAGAACCACACCTCCAACAGCTTCTCGGTCCCCTCGAAGAAATGTGCAGTGTTATCTTCCATCATGAGACAACAGACACCCAACAAAAATATCAAACGTCGGTTGTAACGTTTACAGCTTAATTAATCCTTCCTCGATCAGTTATAATTTATTGAGGTACAGTCCTTTAAGTAATTCAGGTGTTGATTTTCTTGAGTTACCGTCTTCCCTTTTACAGAGAATACCGTTAGCGAGTGCTAGCTAATATCGCCGGCCATACTGTGTAGACCACTGAATGGAGGTGGCGCGGTGGTTTTATGTGCGCCAGCCAGCTACGTCACTTTTGCGTTCAGCCAATCCGTTTACCAGACTCAATCTTGTGACATCCGATTGGTCCGGGCACCTGTCAATCATTGCAAAACAGGGGTTTTTCTCACATGCCTTTTTACAGCCTACACGTAGCGTACAAAATATTAGAAATACAGTTGCTCAAACTACATTTTAGAAGGATAATGTAATAATATCACAATAGTTTTGTTTTAATCTAAGTCCCTTTTTGAATATATGAGACAATGTTACACATTTGTCACATAAATATTGCAATTTAGAGTCCTAATATGGTTAAGGCAAATTTCTGTCTTCTGTGTCATATGTTTTGCTTATGTACATATGGATTACATGTTCGTAAATATTATTCCTACCACGTACATGACCGTAATGCATTAATTTATTATTTGTGCATCATGCTGACTTAAACAAATACAAACCTTTTCCTGTATTCTATACGTTCAAATAATATTACTACACATATAATGAAAAGTTATATTATAAAATTAACCCGTTAAGGCGGTTGCAGGAGAGGGGAAAAAAGTGGTTGCATTTTATCGATTATATAGTACCACAGTAAGTGCACAAGTCAGGTAACTCCACTTAGCAACCACATGTTAATAATATAATAATAAAACAATAATAATAGATTCTACTCTTGTAAATTTCCATACTGAAAAACAATACTACTACTACTACTACTACTATTAATAATAATAATAATAATAATAATAATAATAATAACAATAATAATAATCATCATCATCATCAAATGAAGGGGTCAAGAGGGCAGTTGAATTGGGTGTCTATTTACACCTTATATGACAATAAAAGACAACAGTATTTTTAGAGAAACCTTTATTTATATTTTTATGTGAGGACCTAATGTATTTGTTATACTTTCTTGATAATGATTGGGGTGTATGCCATGGAATTATAAAATTACCGCCACTGACAGGTTCGGAGATTATTAAAGTATTTCTAAATATGTAAACAGACTATAACGTCCGTACACCATGAAATCCAAACCACGGATGCCTGCCTTTTTGAAGAGCGTTCATGAGTACGCAAAGTGCAACAAACCGCAGAGAGAAACGCGGGTTGTAGTTTCTTACATCTCGGCTTTCGAGCAGGCAAACCGCGGCGCCTGCCGGGAAGAACTACGCTACCCAGCGAGCACTGCGCGCCAATTAGAAACGTCAACGAGCCAGTGAACATTAAGCGGAGCAGACCAAAATCCCAAACAAGGAAATGGTGGGGGAATAAAACGACCAGATTATTTAATTAATGCATGTAATAATTAATATTTTATTTTATTGTAAATTAAGACGTATTTATGGGTTAAAATGGATTACGACTTCAAAACAAAGCTGGCGGCAGAGAGAGAGAGAGTAGAAGATCTGTTCGAATATGAAGGTTGCAAAGTGGGTCGAGGCACCTACGGGCACGTTTATAAGGCTAAGCGCAAAGACGGGTAAGATAACCGTGAACGTTATTGTTTATACTGCCGTTAAACTGAGCACCGGATGCATTTTCACGGCACACGACCGAGTTGTGTGTGAAACGGGGCGTTAGATTTGAACCTCCCCGAAGCGTTAACCCGTGTTTCTGTGTTTTTGTTTTCATGTAACGCACTCACTCACTCACCAACGGCCCCCCCTTCCTCCTCTCCCTCCTCCCCCTACTCCCCCCCCACCCCCCCTACCGTACCTACCCCCCCCCCCCTCCCCCGAAACAACACGCTAAAGCAGCGTTGCTATTTATGTTTTGTGAAGTCTTTACGTTGGCAGAGGCGATAGCTAACTCTTACTGCAAGTAAACGCACCGGAGAACACTGCTAACGTCATTTCACGCGGTACTGACATTTCAGCGCCTTTTCGTGGACAAGCTGCTCCCCCCATTTTTTAACACTGCACTGCCAAACTTTTTATACTTTTTATACAGTCAGTAGTGAACCTTTTTCTAATTTTGCGCTTTCCACCGTCGCTGTAAAGCATATTACAACCAAAAGCAAGAGTGAATACCGAGTATATGACAGCAACAGGAAGATGGACAGATGTTCTCACATTCGTGTTTCGCTACAGCCTAACAGCAGTGTCAATATTTGGTGCACAAACTGGCAAATTCCCTGTTCACAAAAATACTCGAGTGTAATTTTTATTTTGAGTTATATAAGTTTCTTTTCTCTCTTTTATGTTACAAGTTGTATGTCTTTGCTTTTTTTTTACCTGCTGTTCAAGCAAAGTAAGAAATGAGTGTAATGAAAGAAGATTTTGGTGCCTATACTTTATAATGACCTTATAACAGAGATCACGTATGGGCTGCATGTGACTGTTTCACATGAAAAGTGTTACTGTTGTTATGAACTCAAAGTTTTACAATTCTGTTATTGTTTAAGAACAATATAATTAAAAGTTGCATTGGTAGAGGGATCGGTCTGGGCCAGATGTGACACATGACCAGATGTGACTAATTCACATTAAATACTGTTTCTTCATCACCCCATGCTCCCCCCATTTTTAACACTGTGCACTGCCAAACTGTTTTATACTCACAGTCAATAGTTAACCTTTTTCTAATTTGCCCTTTACACTGTTGCTGTAAATCATATTACAATCAAAAGCAAGTGTGAATACAGTGTATATAACAGCAACAGGAAGTTTTAATACTATACCAGCAGTGTCAATATTTGTTGCACAAACTGGCAAATTCCCTGTTTATTTGAGTAGTACGACTGAAATGCTTTTAGGAGGACAGAGCATGAAAACTTTCTTCTCTCTCTTTTATAAGTTGCACGTCTTTGCTTTTTCTTTTTTTTACCTGCTGCTCAAACAAAGTAAGAAATGAGTGTAGTGTAGTGTAACACGGGCTGGATGTGACTGTTTCATATGAAAGATTTTACTGTTGTTATAAACTTTAAAAGTTATAAAATTCTGTTATTGTTCAAGAACAATATATATATGATACTCATGAGTAACTGTTGTGGTAAAATTGTAATTATAGCATTTTTAAAGACAAGCCTATGACAATATTACTATTACAGGGGTCTGGTATCAGCCAGATGTGTCAGATGTGAGTGACTGAAGAGGTTGTGTGTAGTTACAGCCTCATGTTTTACATAGAATATTGTGTAAGGGAACATTAAAGGTAAAAGAACCTGGTAGTGGATCAACACTACAGGCCCTCCCTCCGCTCATCATTGATTCACTGAGTTGCGGCAGCTGAGTCGAGGCTGCAGGCGGTGTCTTATTGTGTTCACCTCTACAACGCTGGATAATAGGGATGCGATGGGAGGTCACAGGGTGAACACAGGCAGGTCACAGGCAGTTATCTCTGCAGCAGTTAACACCTGAGAGCTTGTTTAATGCTGTGAGGTGATAACATCCTCATCAGTGTTGTCGATCTTGTGCAGGGTAATGAAGTCATGCAGGTGTTGGCTCCTACATTCAGCTGTAGAAACGAATAGATGTAGTGGTGATGATTTACTCTGTCATGCTTTGCCTCCAGGATACTGTGGTTAAGTAATTTGTGATGGCCCAGTGCATTGATGGTAACATGGTGTCTTTCTCAGCTGTGACTATGTGAGTAGGAATGCGGCCAACATTGATGTTATTAGTTACACCTG
Organism: Seriola dumerili; assembly: GCF_002260705.1. Classification (NCBI taxonomy): domain Eukaryota; kingdom Metazoa; phylum Chordata; class Actinopteri; order Carangiformes; family Carangidae; genus Seriola; species Seriola dumerili. The sequence goes on from NW_019174280.1 coordinate 22,419,104, forward strand.
TGCTTTTCCTGCCAGTGCTAGGCAGAATGCTGTGAAACAGGCGTATTCCAGTAAGCGGAGCAGTGAGGCGTTACCAATAGAGTTGGTACTTCAGCTCAAATATCCATCACAAGTTTAGGTCGTTCAATTTTATCAGCTGTGAGATACATTTCTGGAAAGCTTTTCACAATAAAAGAGTTTGAAAAGGAAAGCAGGATTTACTCCAGGAATAAAAACTGAACTTTATGGTCTAGAAATTAGATTTTTCTTTTTTCTTTTTGCCTCCTCTTAATACTGTGATCCGATACTACAGTTTGTACCATGTAATATTGTGGCTGTTTCTGTCCTTCCAAAAATAAACTTAATTTCAATTCAGTTCAATTCGATAAACTTTATTTGTCCCCAGGAGGCAATTTAAAAGAAGACAGGAGACAAAAAAACAAACAAATACACAACAATTTTATTCGACATATCCTCAATCTGAGCGTCTCATGACACAGTTTGAGCCCTTCGTTATCTTTTCTCTGATGAGTACTCATGAGTTTATTTAATGGAAATTTTCTGTTATTAAATAACATACGTGTGGGTGTGTAAGTAGCTGTGGTCTTTGTCTTTGATGTGATCATTGTTTGGTTGGTAGTTTCTGATGTTGGCGTGTTGGTGTGTCGGTGCACGCCCAGACCTGTTGCCAAGATCCTCTCCATTAAACTGCTCCTCTCCTCAGACGGAAACACTGGTGACCTTTGATGTCACTGTCCACATCTACATGTCATTTGTGTGTTTCTCATTAAGACGGATAAACTTTTATTATGTGAATTTGACTAAAATCACACGAGGAAAAGATTAAATGTTATATTCTCTCTGCGCAGCTCAGTCAGCATTAGAGATGTGAGCCGGAGAGCTCCAGTTAATCCATGACCATCTCCAATGCCAATTAGGTTGAAGTGGGTTTGATCCTAGAACCATGAGGACGTGTTTGATCTGTGTTTATATTTTAATTAGCCTTTTTAGCAGTGTTTTAAGCAGAATATGTTTCCTTTTAGCTCTTTATTTTCTCCACCCGGTCTGCGCTCAGGCTGGATTTCATACACTGGAACACTCAAATAATCAATATTTATCTGCTGAACGTGCTCAGCCCTACAGTGTCACGTTTCACTTATTAGCTGATTTTTATGCACAAATGTGATTCACAAGGGCAAATGACAAATGCCAGGAGGGAAGCAACAGACTCTTGCAGTTGTTCATCTGTTCTTCCCCAAAACACATCCTGCTTTCATGGTCTAAACCCAAAAAGTAAAGTTGCTCCCGTTTTCTGTTTTTTGTCTCCACAGGAAAGATGAGAAGGAGTATGCACTGAAACAAATAGAAGGCACTGGAATATCGATGTCCGCCTGCAGGGAAATTGCTGTAAGTTACATGTTTGTGTGTTTCTGTTTAATTCTAACAGCAACAGTTTCATCAGTTTGTGAAATGTGCTATTTTACATTGAGATATCTGTTTCATGAACCGCAATAATCCCATTCATTTCTTTTAATAATATATTTCAAGTTTAGTCGCTTTCAGTTCAGTTCCTGACGTTCTGGCCCTGTCCAGTCCTGAGGCCAGAGCTGGAGTGATTAGCTTAGCTTAGCATCAGGACTGGAAATGAGGAGAAAAGTTCGCCTGGCTCTGTCAAAGTGAATTTATTTAACATTAGACCTGCACGAAACATTTCGAGCTCAGCTGGCCTTTCGATGGTGTGTGGTTTGCATTGTATCTACCTGCTGAAATCCACTCATTTGCCCTTTAAATCACTGGTGATGATGATGACTTTGGCAGTGGGAAGAAAACACAGGTTAGTTTGATTTGTGAACTGATGATGAGACAATTCACTTGTGATAAATGGGCTTCTGTGTCCTTTATCTCTCCTAATGTGTGTGTGTCTTTGTGTTTATTTGCTCAGTGCTGAGTTGAGGAGTGTTAAAGGCTCCGCTCTCCCCTTCACTGTCCACTCATGGTGGACGTGAACAGTAGATCTAGCCGTTCTGCGCTGTGATTAGATTAGAATAAACAAAGAGAGCGTTAGAACAACACTTTAAATTCTCAATATCCTGCTTTTAATGCAAATGTGCTGCGTTTACAAGTAACACACGTAAGGTTTTCTCTCTTTCATCCTGTTCAGACGCTATTTTCTAGCTAAATGAAATCAGTCTTATTTATGCTTTTCTGATGAGGTGAGTTGAAACCGCTCTGGATTTAGACACCTCTCCTCTGCACCTCTGTACCGCTCCAACGTTTTGTTTTTGTTATGAACTGTCCATAAGAGGAGCTGGACGGGCTCAACCTTTCACATGGTTTCCAGCCAGCACTCAGCGTTGAGTGTGTAGTATTTGCGGTGGGGGTGGTGCTGCCTGAGGGCCAGTCAGCGTGCCACTCAGCCGCTCCTCTCTGAGGCTGCAGATAGAGGAAGAATGTGGCCTCTTTGACAGGCTGGTGTGCTGTTATGTAAGCGGCTCTGGTTTCCACTATAACATGTTCACCTGGAGGGAGGGTACGAGCCATATGGTGCAAACACTGTCAGCGACGCTGTACAAACACTCCCAGTAATGAGCAAACCTCTTGTCGTATATGTTCTTGACCTTTTGCTGCACATTAACATTTACATCCACATTCAACAGCATGTTGCATATTCACAGTTCCTCTTTATCCCAGCAACAAGCCACAAGTCGTCCTCAGCCTGTTTTTGATAATGCAGTGGAGGGAGGGAAAGAGGGAGGGGGGGGTTTTCCTGAAACTTTCCACAGAGAAAAGTGTCATTTTTTTTAAAGAAATATAAAAAGGACGTCGGTCACAAAATGATAGAATCACAGTCACCAGCAAACCAGTGACTTTGCACGTCCAAGCCCCAGGTCTGCAAATGATTTTCTCACTGTACAGAGAAGAATAGAAACCAGTGTGTGTCTGAAAAAACACCAGGCACAGTGGTGTGCTTTGGAAACGATCGGCAGTAATGTGAAGTAAAAAGCGGTTACGGTATAGAGGAACCGATCCCCGAATATTCAGCGTTACAGCCAAACAGCAGAAAAGAGGGCAAAGGCCTGAGACACAGCTACTGACACGAAACTGATCACATATCAGCCAACATGTGGTGGGTACAGCTGCCACCACTTCAAAGTGCTTCCCCAAGAGAACTGGCATTGTTTCTCAGTAAAGTGAAGAACATTCAGTTCTGTGTAGTTCTTCCTCTGCTCCGCTGACAATCACATCGACATGTGCAGCAGATCTGTGGCGTGATTGTGAAGCGTTTTTAATGTAAACACAGCCCAGTAAATGAAGCAGAGGTCAAGAGCCCGGGTCAGTGTTCACCGATAATCTGAGGCTTTCTGACCGCACCGCAACAACAGGGCCAACCTTATAACGTGGCTTAAAGTTCTCCGGCGCTGTTTTAGATTTGAAAATAGATAATTATATGTCTATGGAAAATATTCTTACGTATTATTCAACTGTCGCGTAGCAAGAATATATATATATATATATATATATACTGTATATATAGACCTGCTTTAGTAATAAAAACCTTTGTTTACACTTTGGCTCGGTGAGGTTTCAGCTCAACGTGACCGCGCTCCTTTGAAAAAGCACTGCAATGAATCGGCCCTTCGTTTTGTTTTCATATCATCGTCGCAATCTTTTGGGCCAATTTGTCAATCGTTCGACAACAGTAGGCGTATTATACCACAACACGCTGTTTAGAGACAGGCGGAGGAGCGGGTGTTGAAAAGTTTGAAAGACAGGCGTATTGGACAGGCTCTTCTTCATGGCTCTGAAAGTTGATGCGTGAACTTGGGCCGTGTTTCAGTCACTAATTCGTACTTATTCTGTTGTTCTGACAGAACAAACATGTAAATGCTTTATTGGGAAGTCAGTGGTTCCACAACCGTTTTCAGTTACGTTTGTCAGGTACATTGACCTTGTTGACCTTGGAAGCTGCGATGCAAAAAAAAAAACCCAAAAAAAGCAAAACTCAGTTTAAGAATTGAGGTTGCAGATGAGGGTGAAGAGACGTTAAAACAAAGTATTATACAGTGTAATTATTTCAGCTCTGTGAGTAAAAGCCTGCCGCTCTGACCGGCTGTGGCAGTTTGTTTCACAGACATGGAACAAAGCTGGAGAAGGAGCTGCCTTGTTGTAAAGGCTTTTGTTGGTGTGGATTTAATGCTTCTGTAACATTTCCTGCAGCTGCCTCACGCTGAGCCGTAATCAACTACTGGACTGGTTTTTAAAGCGACATGGGGCTTTTTTGTCAGCGGGTGAAAACTCAAATACTCGAACACCTCAGACGTTGGAGGATTTATTGTGGATGTCCAGGGTTTTCAGTTGTAAAAAGGCAAGTTTATCAGACACAAGGCACAGAGGCGTGGAAATACATTAAAAAAGAACATTAAGACGACATTAAACAACAATAAAAACAAATTTGTATAAATAAAAATATTTAATTACGTGCGATCAGGTTGGAAACTTATGTATTTGATTTATTGCTGCAGAGTCCTACTTCTATGTCCATCAACAATGTTTCCTAACACCAATGACTGTGTTAGAAAATATTATTCCAGCCTAAACTTTAAGGCCTTCATTTGGTTTTCACACAGTTCTTGATGTAACGTTGTTTTACAGTGTGTTCAGTGTTGTTGATTTAACAACATAATCCTCAATGCGCGCAACGAGTAGTCAATCCAGTTTTCTAAATTTACTGTAATGTTTGTCTTTGTGTTGCTAAGCTGCTCACACATACGCATTGCGTAGATCTTGCAGATACGCTGCAGGCCTGTGTGCACTGCTCACACTTTTTGCTCAACAGACATTTCAAGTGTTTCGCTTTGATGTAAGTGAAAGATAATCGAGGTTAAATCCTGCGTAGATACACGCAGCGTGTTATCCCTGATAGAGACGGTGACGGTGGATTTAACTCAGGTCAGGAAGAGGGTGGGAACGCACGTTGTCTCGTTCAGATTGAGAGGGATGGAAGATGACATAAGTATAAATAAATAAGTGCTGAAATAAAATAGTTAAATAAGTAAATATTTGTGACTTTACTCATTTGTTGTCCTTCATGTAGATAAACTATGACTGGTCATCACTGGCCTCAGTTATGTTTTAAAGTTAACATTTTTCAAATTATATATATTATAGAAAATATAGAATTATAGATAAAATTATTTGAGTGGCTTTTTGATGACTGTATTTTCATCATTGTCACGCAGGCTGTCGCAGCAGCGTGAATACGGCAGACGCTCAGAACTGGACTTCTGGTCTACGCTTCATATCCAATCTGTAATATACATAAAAAATATAATGAAATTTAATATGAAGCACTTTCATTTATATTTATTTGTATTGACATGTGGTGGTACATTTGTACTCACAGAGGCGGAGCTGTCGTTAAACTGTCAAAACAAATCATGTATTTTTAGCTTCGTCTTCTCAGATTAAACGAGCAGCGACAAATATTATTTAAAGTCGGATCAAATTCCATCTTCATTTTTATCATAAATCAAACACCAGTGACTGACCGAAGGGCTGCAGAGACAACACTTTTTCTACCGGGGCGATGGCGCTCGCTGAGTCAGCGAGCTGTGACAGCAGGACGGACCTCGCAGCTCCGAAAACACCCGAGCAAATTTCCAAATCCAAAGTTTATCCAATTTGGATAAACTGACAGTTTTTGAAATCTTAATGGAAAAAACATCAAAATGTAAGGAAGTGATATAATAACAGTTGTAGGGAAAACTGTTTTAAGCTTTGAGCCTGGGTCTGAATCTCTGCTGTTGTTGCCTTTTTGGTGTGAAATGCATTCTGGGATAGTTCACTGACTTGATAAATCTCGATAAAACGGGCGGAGCGAGAACACTTCCTGGTTCTGTTCACAAGAACAGAGGAAAACGAGAGACTGAGAAAGAGACCTGCGATTTCACACAAATGTCTAACAGGATAAAACGATGAAGTGATGATGTTTCATATCCAAAAGGTCAAAGGTCAACTTCACTGTGACATCATAACGTTCCGGCCATTATTCACCGCTGTAAATCGGGAAGAGGGGAGATTGTGACCTGAGACTTCGACAGAGGTGGTGAAGAAAGAAGCCGTGTGATTTGTGTGGGCGGCGCAGGTGGCGTTCGTCAAGCTGAAAGGATGTTTGTGCAGAAGGTTCGGTGAAATCCGGACAAACCAATTTAAAACCATTTTACTAGGTTTGTGAAAAGCCGTTTAGTTCCTGTGTCTCTTTTGACTGTTTGGTGGAGCAGGTCTGTTTCCCTCTCTCTGTTTTCCCTCTCTGACAGTCTGTCAGTGTCTGCGTCCAGGCCGGTGTCGGATTCCCTGCTTCTACCAACTTCTCCCTCCGGTCCTGAGCAGCAGCTTCTCTGCCAAACAGGGCGGAGGGCGTGAGTCACGGCCGCGGAGACTCCAGTTGTTGTTGTTGCTGCTTCTGCTGCAGCATTGTGTTATTTGACACTTCAGGTCTCCGCAGATCTCACATATATGTTTTGTGTAGGTTGAGCAGCTACAGGTATTGTCCCGGGTTCAACTGTGACGTTCATTGAGCTGAAGATTAGGCTTCACAGAGCTCCTGCTCAGTGTCACGTTACTCGCACGAGCAGAGGAGCTCAGTGGTTAAAGCAACACGGTTGATTTGCTTCGTCTTTTCAGGTTTGAAAGAACAATTGTTCCTTTCTAAAGCTCCTGCATCTTTCCATCCTAATATATATCCGCCCTGCAGGGAATCTGAAAATAAGAAGAGGTTGTGTTTTCTCCAGAGTTATCAAACCACATCATGATGTTGTCTCCTGGGGAAAGCAGATGCATCGCTCGGGAATTTTTACTTTTGTTTCCTTAGAAAAAGGGATGAATGCCAACAAATAGTCCTTATCTACCGCTGTCTTGTCTCTGTAGAAACATGAAGAAATGAATCTTCTGACCAAACATAGTGAAACACTGGTGTGAAAAGGGGAATGAAACTTTCTAATGTTGCGTTTGTGTGTGTGTGTGTGTCATTCTTCAGTGTTTTGTCATTGGCCGTTGTCTTTCTCTCTGTGTGTGATTCAGTTCAGTTCAAGGACAGTGCAAAGAAGACATGAGCTAATGCGTGTGCTCAAAAGTGTCTGATCGGTATAAATAATTTTATTTGGCTCTCAATCGTAACACGATCCAAGAAAGTCCAGTTTGTAGAGAGGGACACACTGATCCAGCTCAGGGTATCATCGGCCTGATCTGTGGAAACTAAAGTGACTCATGCTGGCACTGAGTCAGTGACACAGTCGCTAACAAGACTGACTTATTGAACATTGACTTACACATTCACCAAAGTCAACTAAACAACCGCCAAATACAACATTAGGAATATCAATAAGATATATTTTCTTTCCCTCGGCAATCACAGCTCTATTTTAATATTCACTGAAAATTATGGCTCACCCAGCAAAACACTTTTCTATTTCTTTTAAAGTATTTATTACATTTTAAGTGCAATATTCTTTTTACGTGCAATTTTCTTTTTAAGTGAAGTTTAAGTTCTTCTGTTTATGTCATTTTGTTCGTCTTGTGTTTGTGTTTGCACTGATCAGGAGTAGAGATGAAACCGCTTTCACGCTGTATCATGGTAGAAATGCCAGACGATAGTGTTACAGTTTAAATTTGAATTATCTCTATCACGGTGGTTAATTACTGTGGTTAATTTGACACAAATGCGCGGTAAGCAATGTGGGTTTGTTATGTGTCAGTCAAAACATGGCGGAAGGTCAGTGACAGCGCTGCTCTGGAGATTCTTCAGCTTCTAAAACCTTTTCACACCAAGTATATAACCGGTATAACTGTTTTTTTTTTTTTAGAACAGCTCCGTCACGTCTCATAGCTTCATAGGTTGGTGCTCCTGTGAAAGTGTCAGCGCCTCTGTGTGAGACGCTTCGATCTGTGATTGTGTGTTTTTGAAACTTATTTGGGGGCTGCAGCTTCACTCTTTCATCGCTGAGCGCAGTGTAGCTGTGGTGTGGTTTAACAGCAGGTGACAGGTGTGTTTACAGTGTGTTGTTAACAGAGTGGGCATACAGCAGTTGGTCCCTTGTCCTCCTCCGTGACAAACATGTGTTGGTACTGTTTGATTTCAGTATTTAAATACAAACAAAAAGTGCTGCTCATTATTTATTTGTGGTTTTGATGGTAAAACTTGGTGAAAGTTATTTTACTATTTGAACATTTTCAGCACACCGGAATCTGGCCCATATACAGTACGATTGTCAGGTGCTACTTCCACATCTGGACCAACTCTAGGTGCGCACACAGAAAATCTTCCGGCTGTCAGTTAATACAGGAGGATTACAGCCAGAATCTGCCCAGATGTGGAAGTATATGGGCCAGACTTGGGCCGAGGACCCAGGCATGTGTGAAGTTTCATTTTACTGTCTGGGCAAACGTTGCCATCGGATGATGTTTAGGGCGTTGTAATTTCAGAAAATCAAAACCTTTTATGCCATTTATTTAGCTGAGCGATAAAGAAGAATGAATGTTTTTCCTCCTGCAGCTGCACCACAGCTCCCCGCTGCTCTCAGTCAGGACAGGGTTGATGGATGTCAGAGCCTGAACAGTGAACTGTGTTTAATGTGGATTGTTGACATTAAGCCAATACTCAATCAGCTTAGTCAGGTCAGTCTCTACAGCAGAACCGATCCTGAGGATTGCTTCAGTACTAACCCTGAGTTATAGAACCATCAGTCTGAAGACACTGAAACACTGCAGCAGATTATCATACGAGGACATTGATCCACATTTTCAAGTAGTGCCGATGTCAGTCTGAATATGGCTTTAGTGACTGAGGGAAAGAGGATTACTTAGTGGTTTTGAACGTTATGTTTTATCACATCTCTTTTCCTTATGTTCCTTATGCCTCACCTTGCTCGTCTCCTGGACGTTACATCCAACAGAAGTTGGTCTCACTTGAAAAAAAAAAAAAATCTTCTCGACTCGCCGGGCAGAACAAAGGAGCCTTTGTGTCTTCCAAACCACCACCTCACTTCGTTTAGCAAACTGTGCAGTTCAGCAAATGGCGTGCCACATGCAGCCGAGCTGAGGCGGGAAGGGTGGAGAGAGGTTGGTTTGGCTGCATTGTGTTCTTTTGGTTTTGCAGTATGTCCATGTTAATGTTGGTAATTCTCCTTTATGATTGGAGAAATGAGTTGTGCTGTGATGTAAAGTGCATTATCCAGTGAAACATGTTTCCCAAGGTTAAAAGCTTCTCAGTTATGAAGATTTGTTGCTTTTCTCTTTTATATTATTGTAGATTAAACTTGTAGAAAATGCTTTCACTTCTTCTTTTTTACAGTTTTCTGTCATTTTATAATCATATCCATAGTATTCTACAGATGATAATCATTAATTAAAGGTTGTAAAGTCTTGAGGTGCGACCACTACAACCTGAAAGGCCAAGGTCTCGTCCATACATCAAGTGTAAAAAACAAAACAGTTGATGTTCTTTAAGAGATCCAGACTCAACTAATCCAAATGTAAAAACGACAAACTGAAGACGCAAGATAATCTCCCTCGTAGTCATGATGTCGGGCCTGTATCCATTATGACCCTAACGCTGTCCTTGAATAACTCGATATAATTTCACCACAATCTGATTCTGTTAAAGGAAAACAACGTGAAGTAACTGCCTCATTTCATGGGTCTCCGCTCATCATGAAGAGGGAGAAATCCTCCGGTGGTTTAATCATTATTATTATTAAGTCCATTCACACACCTGCAGCGGCTTCACATCTGTTCATTAAGTCTGACCTTTGTGAGTTGAAACATTGTTCGTGACTTTCATTATTCCCATGAAACGAGTCTTGTTCTCCCCGTCGGTCACAATGGCTTTTGTTTAGCGAAATGTCCCGACCTCATAAATATTCTCTTTCCTCTCTGCCACAGCGGCACATGTGGGCAGAAACAGTACCAAACCCTCCGGCTCAGGAAACTGAAGGATGTTATTTAGCTGAAGATAAGTCTCTCCCTCAGTGATAATGAAAATTATACAGTTATAAATCGGCTGAACGCTCCTTTCACCTCACAAGTCGTAAAACGTAAAATCACTCTCCGGCTCTCAGACGACGCTTCATCTTTTCTGCATCAGTCTCCACGGTGTTTTCTGGCCCGGTCGGCCATTCTTCCTCAGCATCCTGATCGCTGTGCAAACAGGAACATATTTGAGTTGTATTTGTTGAGGGTGGAGGTCGAAAAGCTCAAACACGTGGTTGCCAGGGACTGAATCAGAGCTGATATATTGCTGTCAGTTCAACAGAAGAGTTCATTCTTTTAAATACCCATATCACTATGTATGTTGATGTATGTATTCCTACACTGTAGACATATGTTCCTATGTATCCCATGTATCCTTCCCAAAGCCGGTCGTCAATAGATATTGATATTATATATGTAAATATAAGAGATAAACATATGTGTTTAAATTTAATGGCATGTAGAATTTTAATACGTGTGTTTTTGTTGTATATGTATGTAAATATACAAATAAATTTGACTGTTATATCTTCATGTATCCAGAGGACGTGTGTATGTGATAATAATATATCCTCTTATATGTGACATATACAGTATATTACACGTCTCTCAGCTGTTGTTGCAGTGAGACGCATGTAACTACAGACAGTGTTTCTTTGTGTGATCTGCTCCTGATCTGATGCGTCCTCCTGCTCGCAGCTCGTCCTCGGCTCATGCAGTCTATCAGAGACACGGCCGAGTCAGCAGCGCACGTCTGTAAATAACACCAAATGGCTGCAGCTGCCGGGCTGAATGTCTCACTGAGCCAGTGGCCGTCACTTTGTTCGTCCTGGAGGGAAAAGGCTTGGCGTGCAGACAGAGCTGCAGTGTTTGTTTCTAACCAGTGGCAGGCAGAGCCCAGCTCAGAGCGGCCTGTGGTGGATTTATCGACCCGCTGCTCGCCAGCCGCATGAGGAACGTCATTAATCAGTCCTCAGGAGCGGGAGGATCCGGGGCAGCGTTGTTTTTCCTCTGGGCTTTTCTTGCACATGAAACCTCATTCTCCTGCCAGTCTGATGTGCACTGAGATATGAGATGTGACCTAGACTGGTTGTTGCACCGTAAACGTGTGGAAACGGGTGCAATGGGGACGATGCCCAGACTTTTATTTGATCGGTAGCAGAAGTATTTAAGTTTACAACAGTGCCCAATTTACATAACACTGTGCGAAGGTTAGCTTAGCTTTTTATCAGTGGCACTGTGCTGGCCTGCATGTTTTCATACTGTGTCTCTGCTGTTGTGTCTGATTTTCAGGAGGAATGTCAGAGAGTTTAAACCACGATAACATCAGCTAACGTTACTGAGACATAATCAACTAGACGCTTGAAGTTAGAAGGAGACTGTGTCTGCATTTAAACAAGTCATTTCTCCATCTTCTTTTTCTCCACTCAACACAGAACACGCTGCTCTGAACTTCATTATTACGTGACCAAACCAATCGGTTGTAATCAGTGAAAATGTGAGAGACACTTCTGTAACATGATGATCATGTAAAGTGTCATTTCTGAGAGAAAATGAGACAAAGTCGTTCACAACACCACAATCTGATGAACAAGTTCATCTGTTGACCCAAGACACACCGAGAGAGAGAGAGAGAGAGAATATACACTATTATCGATTAATTATAAATTACAGAACCATAGTTCACCTCTTCTGATGTTAACTTGTAAGTTATTATAACACATTGATCTGATACTGCATACATTTATTAAAAAATAAATACATTTCTGGATCTAAATTCAGCATTAAACAGTCCTCTTTGTTTTGGAGGGGTGGCGGCGGGGTTGTTGCGTCCCGACCGACCCTACGCCCTCGGTCTCGTGCAGCCTGTTGAGACCTAGACTGGCAGCCTAGACCGAGACTTGGAGTCAGTCCAATGAGAGCTTGTATGCCTGCGTCACTTTCTCATCTGGACATCTGGTTTCGCTGCGCCGCGTGCTGTTGTGTGGAATATTTTGACAGTTCGTCGCACAGCTTGACTCTAGCCCTCGTTGATGATCAGCGTCTCAGCAGCAGAGAACGGGTCAATGTGATGATGGCAGTCACACAGCCCGCCCTCCGTCCCTGAACATGTTGAAGCACGGCCTGAGCCGCCTTTGCCTGAAACTGCAGAGAAGTGAGTCACAAGATTTTCTGTACATGGAAAATGTTTCCCACAGGACACCCAGCTTCCTGTGGCTGCGGCTGGCTTACAGGCGTGTGATTACGGCCTGTTTGTGCCGCTTTCCCAGGACGGTTTATTTTTTTCACGTTAATATACCTGCAGCATGTAAATCCCTGGAAAAATGGGTTTATTTAGAGCCGAGATAAGTTTGTGTTTTACATACAGAAATGTGTCAGATGGCTGAAGAAATTCTGCTCTGTGCCTTTTTTGCTGCTTCATTGTGAAACCAAGCAGGGAAGATGAGTGATCATCTACAGGGTCGCAACCCGTCCTGGTTTTCCCAGGATTGTTCTCCTTTTTGAGCGACCGTCCCGCAAAAATTAATTTTCTAAAACAAATCGTCTGGGATGCACTTCTAATTCTGAATTTCATAATTATAAATAAAACCTCATTTTATTTCCTTCTCCTGCTGTTCTGTTTTCTTCCTGGTTATGCCTTTACTTTTATTTGATTGGTAGCAGAAATATGAAAGTTTACCTTATTAACTAGCAACCCATCCACGACCACATGACTTCCAGCCTTCACACACAGTGTATTACACTTCTCAGTGTAGGAGGTAATTGATCTTGATTATAGAACATAAATTGTGGAATTACTGTTTCAAAACAAGACCTCCTGCATCTCATCTTTAATACACAAGCTGTGGCTTAGTTTTGTGTCGTAGCAGCGACGTGTTGAGGACTGACACGTTGTTTACAGTAAGTTAAACACAAACTCGTTATCCCACGTCAAACACTGGGTTTGTGTGTGAAAGTGGGATTAGTGCCACAGTGATCATATGAGGGCTCGGTGGGTCCGTCTCAGCCGGCGTGTGGTCCTCAGGGTTCAAAGTGGTGCCACAGAGCTGGAGGTTTACAGGCCCTAAGCCCCGGGGCTCATTACCACAATGCCCCTTTACAGCCAGTGGATTAAGGCTGTGATGAAACACAAGCCTCATTTCACTGTCCGACGGCCAAATCAAACAGCCTTCACAAGATTCCTGTACAGTTTGTCTCTACTTTTGTCTCCACTGCCGTGTGGATACAACGAAACTAGAAATACATGATGATTTTTGCTGCTCACTTGATCCAGTTATCACAAATTGATCTGCTGTGTATTTATTGAGATGATTCTGGTTATCTAGTTTTAAATCATCAGAATACTTTGGCCCGTTGTCAGTCCCTCCAGGAAGTCGCCACGTCGCAATAATTAACGCAAACTCAAACAATCCCCGCAAATTCTACACGACCTCGCATTTTTGTCTAATCACCGTAACGTTTCCGCCAATTTGATCAAACGTCATCACAGTTTCCCGACCAGTCCCTGAGCAACACCTTGATGTACGTCACCAAACTCGCTTCCTTGTTTCTGGTTTTGAAGCTTGTTGTGATGTTGCAGGCGTTTGTGACTCAAACGTCTCAAACAAACATTACCGTTAAAGACCGTGTGAAGCAACTCCCCAATGTTTTTCACCAAAGCCGGTTAAATTCTTCTGTACATTATAAATTGATAAATTCATGAGTTTCATTTGGGAAAAAAAAACATCTAAAAATGTCGCAAATTTTAAGAAAAGCTGCCGCAAAATCAGGTATTTTAGCCGCAACAATCCCGAACAAAGCCACAAAATCCCGGAGGGACTGAGTTACTGAAAGGTTGTGTCCAAATGAAGAAAGCAGGTTCCATTGTTTAGAAATCAGTAAAACCAACACAGGCTTCGGATAGAGCTGCACTTTTAAAACACAGTCAGCATTTCTAGCTGGATAGCATGCTAACTTCAGTAGAAGAAAAGACCAACGAAAGTAATAGAAATAGAAGCAGGGCGTTGTTTTCCACCTCTGGAGACAGCCGTTGGTGAGTAAAAGAATGAAGTTTGATGCTGAACTCACAATGTGAGTAAACAGCTGCTAATGCTAACGTTAGCTATTTAGCAATAGCAAAACTTACAAATAGCTCCTGAACACTTTAGGCTAGGACAGGCGTACATCTTCTGCCTCCAGTCTCTTTATTCCTCCTCCAGTTTTTTAATTTAGTGCAATCCAGTTTTATTAGCCGAATCATAGCATGACTTACCTCAGGGCACTTTTCAAATAGAGCAGGATACTCTTTATAATATTATTTACAGAGTCTGAAGATGCCCCCATGAGCAAGCACTTGGCGCCAAGAAAATAAACTACTCTATAACAGGAAGAAACCTTAAGCAGAACACGGCTCATGGTGGACGACCGTCTGCCTGGACTGGTAAATATTAATGATTTAAAAAGGAAGATGGAGATCTTTTCTAGACACTAAAAGATGCTTTACCTGATAAATGTGTTAAATGATACCAGGGCAGTCCTGTTAGGAGAGCTGCTTCATCCTGTAAGAGCCTTCGGCTGCAAGCTGCTGACCTGGTTTCAAGGCCGTAAGGTTCTTACACAGCCTTCATGTGACTTAGAGCTGCAATTTTCCATTGGTATTATTTTTATAGTCAAAATCACCCGGTGTGTGTTGTGCTTGTGTTCATATCAGTCTCTCTCCGTCTGCGTGTTTGCAAAATGTGTGCAGGTGCATTTGGTGGAGTCAAAAAGCAAAAGTGCAAGCTGTTTTTTTCTCTGCCGTGTCGTACTGTGTGTGAAGTACAGTAAGGGTCATGGCAGCCTGTACGAATGAATAATTCATCCAGTGAGTGGGATTCACTGTAGACACGGAGGCCTGTCTTGTTATGGCTCGTCTGTGAGCGGGTCAGTGCGAACGGGAGTGGGTGAAACCGGGGAACGTTTTAACAAAGAGAGAAAGAGAGGCTTGAACGATGTGTAGCATTAGCCAGAGTGGAGTCCTCCTCCGCGATGCATCTGCCTCTGTGCTCACCTCCATTAGGCTGCAGCTGCTGTTAAACCGGGGGCTCACTGACAGATGAAAAGAAAACATTACAAGTTCCCACAATAGATTCAATTCATTTTAAATTTGAACACGTAATCAGATTGTAATCGCATGTGTCACCTGTTGGATTAGATATCAGAGTCTTTTATGTGTAACATGAATCTACAAGCTGTAAATTCATCCACAATTTGCACAAGAGTTTCCATGTATTTCATCTCCCGGTCCATTATTCTTCAGTATTGACATTTTTGGCTGCAACACAGGATTGTTTTCAAGGAAATGTGTTTGATTAATGTTTTTGTTTGACACATTTTTACAAATCAGATAGAAAAAATGTTTTATGCTTTTGAAACCTCGGGGGAGAACCTGGCGTTATATTAACATGTTTTCACGCCCCGTTGTGTCTTCCAGCTCTTACGAGAACTGAAACACCCGAATGTGATCGCCCTGCAGAAAGTGTTCTTGTCCCACAGCGACAGAAAGGTTTGGCTCCTCTTTGACTACGCCGAGCACGATCTTTGGGTGAGTCCCTCTCTACCGATGCTTGAGAGTGCAAATGAATGTGTCACAGAAAAACCTGTTTGTCCTTCACTGTATCTGGCAGGAAAGGTTTTCCTGACGTTCACATAAAGAAAGGAAACACACCAGTGTGTAACTCTGAATCACTCCTGTATTTGATTGTGGAAATGATTCATGTGGCTGGAACACCTGACTTTACTCACCTGTATATTCTCTGTATTATGTGCAGCTCATTCAAACCTGAAAAGCAAAGTGATTAATAATATTAATAATAATAATAATAATGCCATAATAATAACTTTATTTAGAGAGCACTTTCGTACTTGATATATCGCTGAGGTAATGGGACCATCTGTGTGCAAATTAGACGTGTCCCCGCCTTTCTCCATTTATAAACAAACGTCACGTCATATTGCTTATTACTTATGCCATAGAAGTTGGCTGTAGCGCCGCGACGCCATCGGCACAGGTTGCTGATCTAAGCTGCTTTTTTTAATTTGCCAGAACCTGTCCTGATGACTAATGTGGGTTCAGCCCGTTCACATAGAATTAAACCGGTTTAAAGAAACAGAAATCGACCCAGCTCCAGTTCCAAACTTGTGTTGTGCTGTTGTGTAACAACACTCTTAATTAAAAACCAATTAATTGACATTTCTAAGAAAAAGCGTGAATTGTCATTTGTAGACTTTGGTTTTTGCACAGATTGAACAAACAAGATATAGAGTATTAATTAGTGAGCTTTAGAGATGCTGGCATGTTGTCACCTGCAGACGGAGGCTAACAGTTTTTCCGTGTTTCCAGTCTTTAAGCTAAGCTAACCTGCTGGCTGAAGCTTTAGACAGACGTCAGAGTGAGTAGATCTGAAGGTTTGACTCTCTGTCGGGAAGCAAACAGAAATACAATACAGTTTATGGCCGAATTAAATTACCTTTTTTATATATATACTCAGTATATAGTCAGATTTACCTTTGTTATTCATGATTAGACTTAATTTTAGCACCATGTGCTGTTTAAAAGGCACGTCTCTCTTCATGTGTCTCTGCAGGAGTAGGTGTTATTTACTGGGGTTTACATGAGCCTTGTTATATACACTGTTATCTACAGTACATCTGTGAAGGAAGCTTGATTTGGCCCACAGACTGCACCGGACAGCATCCAATTATCTGCCAATAATCTGTAAATACTAAATTTGTCTAATGTGCCAAACACTTTCTCTCGTGCTACTACCAGTGTCGGGTAAATTAAACGTATTCATCCGCCTCCTGGTGTTGATTTCCCAGTCTGGTAAACTCAGGAAACCTTTTGTGTACCAGCAGCTGCCAGTACGCTTAAACAATAAAATCACAGTCTGCATAAATCAAGAGCATTATAGTTTACCCTAACATAGCTGTTTTTGTAAATGTGTGAACTGACAAGACTTGCTACACGCCACAAGCACAACTGAAGTGAAACCTTTCTCTGCGTCGTAGCACATCATCAAGTTCCACCGCGCCTCCAAGGCCAACAAGAAGCCCATGCAGCTGCCCCGAGGGATGGTGAAGTCTCTCCTGTATCAGATTCTGGATGGGATCCATTACCTCCATGCCAACTGGGTGCTCCACAGGGATCTGGTGAGCGGCTATATTAGCTTCACTGCTCCAGTTTCTCTTTACAGACGAACACCGGCTCAGGCGCACACACACACACACACACACACACACACACACACACACCTCGTCACCTCGGAGCTGTTTCCAATAAGTGACACACACTGACATCACAGAAACTCTGTTACCCAGAGGAGGCAGACGTTTTCCTGGTGCTGCCATGGTGACCTGGAGATAAATAGAGGCCTGGAGATGTCTGTGAAGATTGTCAGTCATCCAGGTTATGCTATCTCTAAGAACTATATATATATATAGATACGAGGGTATAAGGGTATGAGACTCATCTGTGTCTATAATTTAAATGACACTAATTAAAAACCATCCCAGAAAACTATTTGTGACATTACAGACTATATCTAGTATCTATATATGTCCACTGTTTAGATTTAGCACTGCTCTCATGAGTTAGCTCATTAGTTTGCTAGTCAGCTAAAATAGAGCAAAGATATTTAAAAACTCTCTCCTTAATGTAATTTTTGAATGTTTATATTTGTATATTCATGTTATATTGTCAATAAATTAATAGTTTCATATATTCTTAAAAATGATAACATTGATAATAATGTGGTGCAAAGCAGCACAGCTTTTTTTTTAGCTGCTACAAACACCAGAGTTAGCTTCTTTCAGTTTTAGGTATTTACATATAAAAAGTAATGTTAGCTAAAGAAATAATTAGCCTACATTATCTAAACATTGAATTAATCTGAATTAAAAATGTAAACATTGGAGAAAAAATGTACACATCAAAACTTTATTGTGTTTGTTGAATTCTTTACTATGGTCGCCAGCTAGCTTACCGCTAGCTATTAGCCTCCATCTGTAGTGGAGATGTTCCTCTGTTCAGGTGCATCTTGTCTCTCTCTCTCTGCCACACGTGTCACACCAAACCTTTCCCAACCAGCGCTGCCATGTTATCCGAGGGTGGGTGTTGTTATGTCTCGGTGTGGTGTGTTATTATGATTTTTGATTGTCTGGAGGAGTGCGATTGTCATGCCGGAGGAGCAGAGCGTCCCGAACTCTGAATGTTGTCTGATTCTTTTGTAACCTTTAACCTGGCTACAGCGCACTGGTGGTTCCTGTGAGATTCTCCCCACCTCTGTTTTCCCACAGTGCTTTGGTTAGAGGGGAGATTTCGTTCTCTGCAGCTGAGTCAGACTGGAGCCACAACACACAGAGCTTCTCATTGTGTGTCTTAAAACTGCAGTGAAAGTGGCAGAATGGCAGGAACTGCATTAAAATTGTTTTTCCATTAACTTCAATCTCCACAGTCTCGGTTGACTAAGCTACATGAAATTTTAACAAGGGTGAGCTCACAGATAATCAGCTCTTGTCTGGTTCCGTGTTTTTCGTTTGTTTGTTTCCTCTGCTTCTCTACGTCCTGTTACATCTTTCACGGACTTTAGCTAAAGTGAACAGTTTTAAAGCTGGTGCTTTACTTTGAATGTTGTGGCAGAGGCATCAGACGACTTCATAAAGGCAGTGTTGAAGAAGTAACTATGCAGCAGTTAAGCTTCAGCAACACGCCACTGTTGTTGAAGGTTGAAAGCTGCTCAGGAAAAGCATCTTAAACGTTGCTCATGAAAAGCAAATGCACTCATTATATTCTGGTTTTCAGTGCAATCATTTAAGAAAACAAAACATAGCTATTTAGTGTTTGGTTGCATTAACATAAACTTAGTGGACAGAATATCTTGCCAGATGTTGCATCATTTCAAAATGAACACTGGGAAACGTCACTGCAGACACACTCCTGGATTATTAAGACTAACAAGCTTTATTTATATAGAGCAGTTATAAACTGATTTAAAACAAGAAATACCAGATAAAAATTAAAAATCACAATGTAAAAACTTTTTGAGAGAATGCATTTGTAAAATAATTTACTTCTGGACCAGCTGAACCTTGGACAGGTCGCAGTGACCCAGACTGCAGTGAGTGGAAGAGTCTGGACCTTTAATAGCGTCTGATTTAACTTAGTTTTTAACGTCTGTGAGGCAGGATTGTAGTCTCCTCATTTGCATTGTGTCATCTGCATAGAAACGGATATAAATAATACAAACAATAATGGACTGAACCCTAAATCACTCCATGAATGGACTGGGTAGAGGAGGATTTATGCTTTGGTAATGCGGGCTCAGGTCACGCTGCTATTTGTATCGAAATAATGTCCCAACTTCATCAAGCGGACAGGCCCTGACAAGCTGTGATTTGGGGCTGTTGTGTCAGACCTTTAAGATCCATGTGGTCCAGATTAAAAGTGAATTAATGTGACTTCATGCGGCCTTTTGGAAAACATCAGATCTGTCTCATGTAAGATTAAAAAACAGAACTGGAACAATTGACTTTCTCTCCGTCAGTCTGTAAACTCCCTCGGCCCATCTGTATTTGTTTTCTCCCTGGCGAGGAACATTTGTGGCTTTCGGTTGTGGAGGAAAGAGTATAATTAACCAAACACAAGACAGTAGATTATGTTTTA
Organism: Seriola dumerili; assembly: GCF_002260705.1. Taxonomy (NCBI): domain Eukaryota; kingdom Metazoa; phylum Chordata; class Actinopteri; order Carangiformes; family Carangidae; genus Seriola; species Seriola dumerili. The sequence continues at coordinate 22,438,791 of NW_019174280.1, forward strand.
ATTTGATTACCGCCATCGCTGCTTCGACATCAGACGGTCCAAAGATCATTTTACAGTCCATGTGAAAGTTAGCGAGGCTGTCGGTCGAGTTCTCTGAGAACACGTCTTCGTGGACGAGTCGGGTTAAGAAGTCAGAGGGCAGAGCAGCAACACAGTTCAGGCGTCTGTCTATTTACAGGGTCGTCCACTCCCTTGCGTAATCCCTGGCAATCCTCAGTGGTCATGTGGTGGCCGGATATCACATTATGTAAAGCTGCAGGGATCAGGGAGCGTGCTCTGTGTTTCACTCCGTCTCTCTCTGGTGATTCGGAACAATCCACAGGGCATATCTGCAGGCATTAAATGTTTTTCTCTTCGCCAACGTCAATTATCAAGCGCTGAACCTTTTTGGATTCCACTGCAGGCGTGATGTAGAGATGACACTGTGCTTGTTACAGAATGTGCTGACTGTCTGCTTTGAGCGACTGAGTCAGTTTTAGATGGTAAGTTAAGAAAATCAACCCCAGAATAAGTCCAGTAAATACCGAGTCAGATACATTATAGTCCCACTACTACGTTTTTAAGCCTTGAATACGGAGGCTTTCAGAAACTCTGCTGAACCAGTTTTATTTTGAAAACTGAGACCTTTGGAAACGATGACGTAGACACCCACGGTCGCTCCTTGATTGGCTCTCATCAGCCTCGACTACTAGTAGTGGTGAATACAACATTATTGTGATAGTCTGGACACAGATCGCTTATGATACGGAGCTAAAACGGTCGTCTGGATGGAGATCATTTTCATTTTAAAACGTTTTCAAATGAAAACGTAGTCCTGTTTTCTGTGCATAAACAAGACTAGAAGCTACAGTCATGCTAGAAGCTGTTTGAGGCTGTACTTGCTTTTAGCTAAATGCTAATGTTGTCATGCTAACATACTGATTGTTAAGCAGTAATGTTTACCATTTTAGTTTAGCTGTTTAGCCGGTTAACCTTTGCTAACTAGCACCAAACACAAAGTGCACCTGAGGCCGTCGGGAGTATCATTGGTTTTACTGGTATTTGGTGAAAAAAACCAACTATTGGACAAATAGAAAATCTGACCTGATGATGGAAGGATCACTAAAGTCATTAGAGTCGTGAATGTCTGCACCAGATTCAGTTCCAGTCCATCCAGTCGTGGTCGAGTGATGTTTTAGTATCACTGACCAACTGAACCAACAGGAATTAAAAAAGAAAAGCTGAAGTTTATCAAAGAAAAAAAACGGTTTGATGCTCAGTTGATGTGAAAAAGTCTGAGCATCATTGAAGAGAAGATCAAATACAAACCGATTGAAGCTGTGTTTTTAGACAAACAGTCATGTTGTGGTTTCCTGCTTCTTGTTTTCACTGTAGACAAACCACCGACGCCTCGCTGCCACTCACCATGACACGCCTCCACTTCTGGAAAAGTCTTAAATAATTCAATTAATTATGACTCCTGTTATAAAAAGCCTGAGAAGGTATTAAAAAGTCTTAAATGTCATCAATGTTTTGTTTTGCAGGCTATCAGGAGATGTTACTCATCAATACACTACAACTGAGATGGTGTGATGGTTGGTTGTTTCTGTAAATGTGCCAGTGTTAGTCAGCCAGCTTAACATAATTGATAATTATAGACTTTATTGTCTGTATTTATTGTCTTTCTACTTGTCCGTCCTCGGATGGAAAAAGGTTTTAATGACTATTTGTTGCAAAATACGCACCAGAGGAATAATACAAGCAGAGTGAACCACAGTGGGCTGTACTGTGAACTCTGTGTGAACCACAACACCTCCAACACGTCACTCAGGTAAACTTTTAAACTTCTTTAAAGCACTGTACCAGCTACCAGCAGGGCTTGAATGGACCAGGTTGAAAGGTATTTGCATTCAGCCTAGTGCCTCAGTGACTTCATGTGAACCAGCAGTTACTACCAAGCTGCTGCTCTGCGCCATTAAAATCCTGATTTTATAAACACAATGTTGTCCAACAAAATCATCACATACATAAATAAAAAACTGGAGAGGTGTGTCTGTGGAAGGGAAGCCAGAAGTTGCTGGATTTGTTGCTAGGTGTTTTTTAAAAAAGTCCCTGAAGGGGCTTGAAAAGTTAATCTAGCGACAGAGGTGCTACGTCGCTAATACTGCCGGTTTGTGTCAAATCATTTTGAAAAATCAACAACCAATGGGGAGACTTCACCACTTCACCAGCTGGCCAATGGTGTAACCTTATCACTCAATCACGCAACATTCGTCTGACCATCGGTGTAACTTGATCACTCAGTCAGTCAATCAGTCAGTCAGTCAGTGACAGATCCGTTTTTGGGTCTGGTCCTGTTGTTGCAGTGCAGCCAAAAATAGCTATTGCTGCAATCGAGCACAGGTGTTACTAATACCATTAAAGGAGCTACATGCAAGTTTTTGCTATTGCTACATCACCAACAGCTTTTTACTCACCAGCCTAGAAGAAACGGGGTAAATTCAGCATCAAACTTCATTTCTACATTACAACAGGAGCTGTCTCCAGAGACAGAAAGCAACGCCAAATTAGATTCTTGTTTGCTTCTATTTCTATCAACACTTTCCAATACCGAGTCACTGTAGCGTCCAGTCTGCCCTGAAGAAGTGGCGCTGCTCGGACGACGTATTATAACCTGTTGTGGTACCACTTTACAAGTTATAACACTGGTAAAAGGAGCCTTATTATAAAGTGTGAAACAATTATTAATTAGATATTAGTAAAAGGCGTCTTATAGTAACTTATTAATAAATGCTAATGCTCCTTTTACCAGTTATAAACGGTAGTAACTCATTAGTAATATTAATGAGTAGTAAGCATTAACTTGATCTTGCCAAATAGTGAGCCTGCATCAATGTAAGAAAACAGTGTTAGAACTTGTTTATAATTGTTTATTTATGATTTATAAAGTGTTAACAAGCTAATTAATAAACTAGTTATAAACCATTTATAAATTAAATATATAAATACCATGACCCCGATCATTCATTTTATTATTTACACATGTGCTTTTCCTACTGTCACATGTCACAAAGTGTCCGTCATAAGACAAGAAAAATTTGTATTATAGACTTCTTGTATATCTGTTAATGTGTGCAATACTTGGAAGAAAACGTAACCACCGTAATAATGAAGTTAATGCAGCAGTAAGCGGAGGAAGCCCCCGCTCCTTCACAACAACAGCAGTTCTCCCACAGGAGCTGGGAGGTTGTTTTGTTCCCTGAAGGTCACGCCACTCTTATCTGAACGCCAACTCTTCCGGCCCTTTGTAACTCTCCTCACTGCAGCTGGATAAAATCCTCCATTGTCAGACTCTGACTCTGCACTGATGTATTGCAGTGAGTCGGTGCTGTGTTTGGCTGCTCTCGTTGCCAGAGCTTCCTGTCATTGTGACCACGCCACAGGACTACCCAAATTACCCTCCTCCTATTGGTTCTTGTTGTTGGGTAGATTAAGTCATGGCTTTCTGTCAGTTCTCCCTGTGGATATAAATCACAACAAATGAAGAGCAGGGTGCTGTTTGTGGCGAACATGCTGCAGCTCGATGAAATATGTACCTTATTGCTTTCCGAATGTATGTGAAAGCCACAAGTCAACATGTGAGAGGAGGAGCGAGGAGACAGACATGTAATCTGCTGTGATCTGTTTAGCTGCGGGGGAAGGTGCTCCCACCAGCACAGCTTTCACGGCTCCAGCGATCCTGCTGTTACATAACTGTGTGTTTGAGCTGGTGTGTAGCATGTTCTGCGTCTCAGGCGTGTGCTTTGCATTGCACCACTGCATAGCGCTCATACCCCCACTCGCCCTGCCCCAGCTCCAGTCCTTCCTCCCTGTCCCACACACACACGCCAGCGGTGCTTGGCATGCCTCCCCCCACACACACACACACACACACACACACACACACACACACCCCCGCAAGGGTTATGTAACAGCCTCCAGCGAGTGCTGAGCCCACCGCCCTGCATGTCTCACTGTGTCAAGATGCTGACTTAGCAGCTCTGCAGGCCAAAGCAGAAAGCATGCTCCTCAGTGGACCGTACCAACAATCACTGTCCGGTCGGGGGGAGGGGTGGGGATTACTGAAGGTGATCTGTTGTTGCAGCAAATCCAGACTAACCTACTGTAAATGTACTGTACTGAGTACGCACAGTAGTGTCCGCCCGACTGTTCCACGCGGTCCGACCGCAGCAACACAACACACACGATGCTGCCGACGTCAAGACGGACTCAGAGGGGCAGGAAGTGTAAACTCGATGTTCAGAAGCTTCAGAATAAAACATTAATTTCTGTCTTCAATTGTTAAATTAGGAAACACTGAGCAATGAACATTATACTTACATTTTTTATAGTAATAACTATATGTAAGGTCTATCTGCATTTAATTAAGGACAGTATAGATGGTTATGGGATATTTATCTGATGCTTTTCTTCTTTATAGACTGATCCTGGCTGAGGAAAACAGTGATGCATTGTTCCCTTCAGCCCTGATCTGTTTTCTGTTCACACTAATTACAAATGAACCAAGATGAGTAATTATTAAGTTAAATGGACTGACAGATAACTTCATCAGGTCTCATACAAGAACGTTTTCGTCTCTTTAAACACCACAGTCTGTAACTTCTGCCTCCAGAGGTCTCTCAATCAATACAATAACAAAAGATGGCGTTGGGTGACGTCATGAAATAGCGCGGGATCATGGGAGTTGTTGTCTTCACCACCATCACCGTAAGCTCCTCCCGGTTTGGATTCCTTCAGTGGAAAAAAAAAAAAGTTTTAACCCTCTGAGGTCGACGGATGTTTCTATTCATATCTTTGTGGTAATAGAGCGTGGAAATATGGTTCAATGTTGATAAAATCTGTGGACTCTCAACTTTCTGTTTCACATTCTTGTGAGATTGTACATGAGTGAAAGCCGCAGCTGGAAGGCCTCGAAGCAGGCCTCTAAAAATTTGGTGAAAGCAGAGTGAGAGACAAACGCTTCGACTCCGTGATATTACAAAATCTCATTTAAGGCATTTATTATACATTTATCTACGATTTCACTCATATATTTTGTTTGAACTTGAGACTTTGGTAAACAGATTTAAATTCATCCACATCAGTAATTTGGAGAATTTCAAAAAACGTTACCGCGGTTACTAAATAATCTAATACATCAGTTTGGAGATTCTTCCTTAATAGTTGACAATCAGCAGACGGATGGTATAAATATAACAGCAGTTTCATGCTACAATCACGTGTCTGCAGCCTCACAGTCCCGTGATTGTTCTGATCTGCTTTCACACAACAAACAAACAGCACCGGAGCTGGACTGGAACTGGGCCGAGAACGCTCCTTCTCAAGTGGCTGCCGTCCAGGTTTTTAAGCCCAGACCGGAGTTCAGATGACAGCTTTCCCACCGGCCTCAGTGAGCTGGACCCGACAGGCAGACGCACCAGAGTCTGTCTGAACCGGACCAAGCAGGTTCAGCATTTAACCCCTCGGAGGTCTGAGGGTATTTTCTCAACATTATTTCTTAAATTCACCTTTTAAAAAAGGTTTCATACAACATGATGCCCGAGCGTTTATACCACAGTCTTCAGAACCACCTCAGCTCTTTCTATAATCTATAATTTGGCCCAAATTCTCCAAATTACTGATGTGGATGAATTTAAATCTGTTTACCAAAGTCTCAGGTTCAAACACAATATATGAGTGAAATCGTAGATAAATGTATAATAAATGCCTTAAATGAGATTTTGTAATATCACGGAGTCGAAGCGTTTGTCTCTCACTCTGCTTTCACCAAATTTTAGAGGCCTGCTTCGAGGCCTTCCAGCTGCGGCTTTCACTCATGTACAATCTCACAAGAGAATGTGAAACAGAAAGTTGAGAGTCCACAGATTTTAACCATATTTCTACGCTCTATTATCCACATCAGTAATTTGGAGAATTTCAGTTTTTCCAGTTCATCAGGTTTTGGGTCAAATTATCTTTTTGCACATGAGGGTCAAACAAAGTTTATTTACAACACATGGACTATAAATCCTCCTAAAAAACAGAACAAACTGGATTGAAATGTTGAAATGAGATAATAGCTTTGAAGCTCCTTTTCCTTATCACTTAGAGAACTGGACCAGCTCTGATCGTCACGGCTGCTTTCACACGACTCTCCTCCCTCCCATCTTGTCGTGCGCTTCCACTCCTGTTTCTGTTTCTGTTTCGTCTTTTTATTTCATCAGAAACATGTCACTTGCTCATTTTGCTTCTTCAGAGGCCCCGACACTCTCTCTCTGCTGTGTTACAGGACACTCCAGAGGTAATAACTGCGTTTCAAACAGCAGACATGAATGTGTTCAGGCCCGGCAAATTAATTCAGCGAGGCCTGTTTGAATTGTGAAAGAAGAACTGGGAGCCTGAACTCGCTTTTGTGTTTGCCGATCGCTGCGTGTCTTGTTGTGGGCGTGAATAATAGACCTCATTAGCGGTGCTGTTTCTATAGCAACAAGACGTGTTTGCCAGGCAGATCTGAGTCCGGTGAGCCAGAGGGTTCACGTTCACATGGACACCCGGGGAGAGTCGACAGGCTGTTTGATGACAGGCGGATAACTGCGGTCGGAGAGAGGGCGACACACGGACCGATGATTAAATGTGCAGCGTCCGTTTGTGTGATGTCACCGCGTGATTCAGTGGACAACGCAGTGCACATAACCCAACGTTATATAGAGGAAGTGTAACTGTTAGATTTTGATCCTCTCCTTGACCCCTGTGGTGAAAGTGCCCGGCAGACTCCCTCATGTTGCTCATTTCCTTCCAGTATGAAACCAGTATGAATTTAAGAAATAATGTAGAAATTGAGAAAATAACCTTAAAACCTCAGAGGCTGTGGTCAAAAAGTCAAAATAATCTCCTCTCTAACCAAATCTCCTCGACCTCGAGATCGAGAAAATACCCTCAGACCGGTATCTGCTGAACCACCCGGCAACGAGCTGCAGGCAAAGTTTGAACACAGTTTAACAGAAACGTATTTCCCTCAGGAAAGGATGGAAAGCAAATTCGAGTTAGAAACAATAGTAAAATAGTAAAAGTAAATATTGGACTTATATTAGCCAAGTCGCTAGAAGCATGACTGCAACTGAATGCTAATGCAGCTGTGTGTCTGCCGGATGTGTAAAGTGGCAAATGTTTACTAACAAATGTTTACTAACAAATGTTTACTTCCAATAATAAATAATATATCAATATTGTGTTTTCTGCTTGGAAGTGGCCCGAAGCCTTAAAGCTGCACTCGTCTGCATGTAGCGGCTCCACTGAGAAACCATCGTATCTTTCAGCTCCATCAGCTGGTGAAACATAATGAGGCGTCATTGATATTTTTCCCTCAGGAACTGGCGGAAAAAGGAAACCGGAGCAAAACCGGAGCTAACGGCGTCATGTGATCCATGTTCACGTGACTGTGTGTAACATGAGAGAGAGAGAGAGAGTCACTGTCAGCGACAAACTGCGGTGCAGCTTCATCGCTGTTGTTCATCAGCAGCTGATTTTAGGGAAAAGATTTGTCAGTGTTTGATTCCGTCTTGTTCCACTGACTGCAATAAAACATATATGAAGGATACAGATTCATAAGAAAAGAGTAAAGAAAAAAGATATAAAAAGTCAAATTAATTACTAAATGATTTGGTGGAAAGAGTAAAAGGTTTAGAATGATTTAAAATCGAGATGTTCGAAGAGTCCTAGAAGCTTCATATGTCACAAGCAGGTCGGAGATATTTATATTACAGTGATTTATACACAAGCAGCAGGACGAGTGACAGGTCGGCCAGTGTGAGGACTTTTAGTGAAAGAGAGATGCCGACCTGTTTAAATAAAGGATGTAATAATGATATTAATGATAGCGCACACCTCACACAGAGCAGATGGGGCTGTATTTATCTGAGCCTTTTCAAACGCTGCCGTCTCCCGTCGATTTAGGTCAGTGTGCTAACGCAGCTTTTACTCCCACGAGCTTCTTTCTGTTTACTACAAGTTCCTCACCCAGAAACCAGACGAACACGGCACAGGTGTGTGAGCTGCCGATTCCACAGCAGTTTTAAGTGCACGCTCGCAAAAAATGGCTTGGTCACGTGGTCGTGTGGTCGTGTGGTTCAATAACCAGAGGGACATGGCCGCTGAACACATGCGGCACAGACGGAGGAGAATCACTAATAAAAGCGGGTGTGATACAGGAAGTGTGTACACTCATGGAGCCTCTTGGTTTAAAAGCGCCATCTTAACATTTTCTGTGTCTCCTCTAGAAACCGGCGAACATCCTGGTGATGGGGGAGGGTCCCGAACGAGGAAGAGTCAAAATTGGTAAGACTGAGAAAATGTTTCTGCGAAGTGCTGGGCTGTAGATATTACCGTCAGCATGACAGTGGAATCGATGAGTCTGTTGACCTGTTTGAGTGTCCGATAGCGGCAGTGCTTAACCTTCTCTGTGAGAGGTCGACAGGGAGCCCAGATCAGTGCTGTTGCATAAGCCAGCTGGCCAGGGGACTGTTGAAGGGTAACGCTGCAGCGCTGGAGTCTATTTTTAAACTCTGTGCACCTAGTAATAGTACGAGCTGCAACTGGACCCTCTACAACTGCTGCTGACAAGGATCTCTCTGGACGGAGCGACTGTTACTGCACAGGGCCGGTCCACAGAGAGATTTGACTCGTTAAAACTGCACACCATGAAGTAACAACAGGATTTAGACACGCTCATGTTCACCTGTCAGACTGGTTTGATCACTTTTCACAAAGGAACCTTCGAATAAAAGAGATGTAAGATTTAGGTCAGGGGTGAGTTCATCTCAGGAAACCAGGGCCCAGATTTATGAAACTGCTAAAAGTGAAACTTTGGACTTCATTTAAATATAAATGTAAAAACCCTTCACCTCCGACAAAAGTGAGAATAAAAGCTTCAGAAGTCTGAAGTTGATTGATGGTAGATGTTTGATGATTACAGATCAGAGGTGAGCACAAACCTGCTGAGAAGTTTCTCTCTGATTGTGTAATATATCTTTAGACGAGATGATTACACGGTAGCTTTTCCAGCTCACGGCCCATTTGCAAATTTCAACCGTGTCGGCGGCCCACACCCGGCGCCATGACAATAAGGAGGCCTAATAATAAGAGTTCTTTTAGCACGCCATCAGGTAGCAAACAAGTAGGTGATGTGTGTGGACTGGCGGCAAATTTAAATGTTTTTATTTATTTATTTTATTTTATTAGTTTACTTTTTATAGGTGATGCAAAATAAAGAAAACAAAGAAAGTGAATCATCACATGACATGACATGATGGCAGCCAGAGAACAACTAACAGCTTTTTATTATTGCTATAGATTTAGATGATTAGAAAATAATTAAAAACACACGCACATATTTATTTATATATATAATGTTTAATTACATTTTTTACTGTACTGTTTTGTAAAGGTTGGAAACCACTGAGATAGACGTCAGGGTAAAGACATAATGACATTAGTTATTGTGTTTTCCATATTAATAGTGGTTTATAAGCACGACATGAATGTGTAAAAACCTCTGCTGTGTCAGGAGGTGTGATCGGCCCGCTGGCGTCTTCGTTAACGACACCTCTCCTCTCTTCCCTGCTCGCTCTAGCTGATATGGGTTTCGCCAGACTCTTCAACTCTCCCCTCAAGCCGCTGGCGGACCTCGACCCCGTGGTGGTGACGTTCTGGTACAGGGCCCCCGAGCTCCTGCTGGGGGCCCGGCACTACACCAAAGCTATTGGTGAGTACAGGGGTCACGTGTGCAAAGAAAGCCCTGCGTGTGTGTGTGTGTGTGTGTGTGTGTGTGTGTGTGTGTGTGTGTGTGTGTAAAGCAGCCATGAACATACACGTCTCTCTTGGACTTGGATCCCTGACACTTTGCGTGAGTGAAGCCGGTGTGTGGTCGGCGTGGCAGCTGCAGGATGTGTAGGTTTGTGTTAGCGTATGGATCCAGAACAGCAGGTGAGGTCTACCTGTCAGCCAGCTGTCCCTCCAAGGTCTCTCAATGTGAACAGGAATCCACCTTGCTGGTTTACAAGGTCTGAGCCCCACATGACCAGTAATCATCATCGGTATGAAGCGTGTCTGCCTACATGTCTATATTTATCATTCCAGGAACATGTCGCCACACCGGTTCACACTCTGAGCACCTACTGTGTCTCAGGCCTCCTCTGTGTTTGTGTGTGAGGTGTGAAAGAGTCAGATATAGAAACTGTCCTGTGTGTTTAACCCTCTGAGGTCTGAGGGTGTTTTCTCCGTTTCTACATTATTTCTTAAATTCACCTTTTAAAAAGGTTTCATACAACATAAACCTGAGGGTTTATACCACAATTTCCTATTGGAATTGCTTCGTTTATTATTTATCCTGAATGAAAATCGCCTTTTTGAGGCTTTAAACATTCTGAAAAAGTCATGACACTTTGCACACGCATCAGGCCTCGTGAAACTTTACATGTTTTATGGGTGTCGCGCATGAGTGTGGCAAAATGGCTCGATAGCGCCACCTACAAAATTTCAACGAGGCACTACTCGCCTTGTCTTTTACCTACATATGTGAAATTTGGCGGGCACGTGTAACATGCCAAGACCTACAAAAAAGCGTCCTGCACCTATACCCTAAACCTGACAGGAAGTCAGCCATTTTGAATTTACTGTGTAATTTTGGCGCTGTTTTTGCAAATTAAGGCCGTCATACAACAAACAAACATAACAAGCTCCTCCTAGAAAAATCAATCAGATCGACATCATACTTGGTCAGTCTGATCTTAAGACCTTTTCGATGCTAAATCCAAAAGCTTGTCAGTTTTCGTCGGAGGATTCAATGTTACGCCATGAAACAGGAAGTTATAACTCAAATACAAATTGTCCAATCTGATCTAAACTTCACGTTTGATGACACTGTGTGTGTGTGTGTGTGTTTGTGTGTGTGTGTGTGTGTGTGTGTGTCCATCAGATATTTGGGCAATCGGCTGCATCTTTGCGGAGCTGCTAACGTCGGAGCCCATCTTTCACTGTCGCCAAGAAGACATCAAGACCAGTAACCCGTTCCATCACGACCAGCTGGACCGGATATTCAGCGTCATGGGTTTCCCTGCAGGTCTGCACAAAACTGCAACTACACAACTACACAACTACATCTACACACAGACGTCACCACCCCCGCTGCGTTAACCCTCCTAATGTGTTAGAAAAGAAAAGAAATTAATTAACAAATAATGAAGTTACTTATTATCCATCCATAAATATAACAAATATGTTCTTACTTTGAGTTTTGATGATCCTTAGACCTCATTTAACTTAAAGTCTGCAAATCGGTTTTAGGTTAAAATAGGCAGTTGATCTATTTTATTGCTTATGATGAAAAGAACAGTTAAATATATTATCAGACTATGAGAGGCTGATGATAAGAAGAACAAATTAAAGGTATGTTTCACTCATTTAAACTTGAAACACACCCTCAGTTGTGGTTTCACATTTCAAACTATACAGATCAAATATTTCCACGTAAAGACGAATGAGCAGGGAGAAAGAAGAACGGCTTCTGGCGCTAACGCTAAACACAAAGCAAACAATTCAAATGATCAGGGAGAGCAGCTTTTTACCCCAGAGACGGTTTGGGATCGTCATGAAGTAAATTCACTCAAGCGGCAATTTCTTTTCTAAATGACTTGTTGTGTTAATTCTCTCAAGTGTCATGACATGATCTCATGACAGATCAATTAGTACGTTAACAGATCCAGAAGTTTGCAGTGTCAGAGAGTTTCAGTATAGAAGCAAATCAGGTTCCACGAGTCGCTGCCGGTGACGATTAAAACAGTTTTAATCACAACGAAAAACAGTTTCTGTCTGTAATGTTATCTTTTATAATGACGTTTCATCATCCCCTACATGGTTACATAAAACCTACAGATGTAAATAAAGGAGGACAAAATAATGTGACAATAAAATGATAAAATAATGATGGTATATTAAATAACTTAAAATGAAATAAATGTGACAGATATAGCACACTCCAACGTGATTTCAACTTTTTAATGTAACGTAATGTAACATAATGTAACGTAATGTAATTTTATGTAATTTAATGTAATCATAGTCAAAGTTTCACAGTTGATTTAAAGACGCCCTGTGGAGTTTCCTAGCAACAAACACAGTTATGTTTACAGTCACTGTGTGTGTGTGTGTGTGTGTACATGTGTGTGTATCCGTACGGTTAACAAACATGTTGAGTACATTTCATCCTTGTGAAATATTTGCAAAGGCAAATTTCTAAACATTTGAAACCTACATTAAACAGTAATTCACACACACATTTACAGCGGAGTGTGTCGCTGCCTCTGGGGCGTTAGCAGCGGCTCTAGAACAGTTGGTCAAATAGTCTGAATTTTTACGAGAATTAAAAATGATGATGATGATGATGATGATGATGATGATGATGATGATGATGATGTTGAGCCAAAAAAGGAAGTTTCTCCTTATTTGTGAAACCTAAAGTAGAACTTCACAGGATGCCCCACGTTCCTCATTTTAAAGCTTCTAATATTTCTTCTCTAAAACACACACACAACCTAAAATTACAACTTTGTTCTCATTATATTATGACTTTATTATTAAGTTGTGTGTGATCACTGCACAGTCAGTGATCTCGTTCCTCACAGTCTGAATGTTTAGATTCATCAGCTGTTCCTCGGTGACAGGAAATCAGGACCTTGTTTCCTTCAAAATAAAGTCACATATGTCCCCATGTAGCAGGACACTCAGAGAGAATGGGTTTAAACCAGTCTGTTCATTTTCTGTTAACACTGGTCAAAAACAAAAGCATGTGCAGTTAGTTAGCAGTTCACTGTTTGTGTTGTAGATTTTATTGGATAATTCCATTTTAAAATCAATCTAAACTCAATGACCCATAATGAAAAAGTGAAAACGCGTGATGTTACACTGGCAGTAATGTCAAAGATAATTCAGTTTTGGAAATGATTTCACGTATTTTTTATTTTCGTCGTTAGCGCGGTGTGAAAACTTTCTGTAAAGACGCCGCATGACGTTATTGTGTTTGTGCGTTTGCGTTGCACAGATAAGGACTGGGAAGACATCAGGAAGATGCCGGAGTACCCGACTCTGCAGAAGGACTTCAGGAGGACAACGTGAGGAGACGCTGTGATGATCTGACATCATCAGAAACTCACAAACGTGTGTCACTAAGTGTGTCGTTGTTTCTCTCACCTGACAGGTACGCAAACAGCAGCTTAATCAAATACATGGAGAAGCATAAAGTCAAACCCGACAGCAAAGTTTTCCTGTTGGTAGGTGACAAACACACAAACACACACACACACACACACATGCAAATGAGTGAACGTCTGAATTTTGCAGCAGGTGAAAAGCCTATTTGAGTGTTTGTATGTTGTCGTACTGCTCCATGACTCACGGCCCTGAAGGATGTGAGAGTGACGTGTCAGAGTTTAGTGGGTAAACATGTAGAAACCCTGTAAACAGATCACAGCTGTGTGTCTATATGAAGTTTTTATTTACCTGCATTGGTCAACACTCAAGTCGCATTGTCAAAACTCCTCGCAAAGTCTGTGTGGGACCGAACTGTGAATCACTTTTCACATTACTTTCACACAAAATGAATTCCAACGACCACGATCTTTCCCAAATCCATGAACTCTTTTCTCATTCACACACTTAGTTCATCATAGTCATTATATTTAATACTCACTTCACTTCCTGCCAGGTTTGCAGAAGGTGATTAAGGTCGGGTATCAGACCTGGGCAGTGTGGGACGTTGACCACGAGAAGCTTCTCTGTTGTTCTTTCTAAAAATGCAAATGAACTCCTCAGACCTGAGCGCCAGCGCCGTGACCTCACACTCGTTCTGTACGCGTGTGTGTTCTCTGTGTCTTCAGCTCCAGAAACTCCTCACCATGGACCCCACCAAAAGAATCACGTCGGAGCAGGCGCTGCAGGACCCGTACTTCCTGGAGGACCCGTTACCGACCACCGAGTGAGTCTTAGTGAACTGTTGCAACAGGCTTCGCTTTGTCTTGACGCGGCAGAAGAAAAACAGGCGTGGAGTGGTTCTGAGGAATTAGTTTTTCCCTGTGTCCTGGTTGGTTTATTAGAACCAGAGCTTCACAGTATGTTACTGGAGAAATGTTTCAGTCTCTGACTCCTGTGTCTTTGTCTCTAGTGTGTTTGCCGGGTGTCAGATCCCCTACCCAAAACGAGAGTTTCTCAACGAAGACGAGCCGGAGGAGAAAACGGAGAAGGTAAAAAATCCAGAGTCACAGAAAATAAACTCACATTTCCACGCAGCCTTTTTAACATTTCACCTTCTGCAGCAGCTTTCACAATACAGAGACTTTGATAATGAAGTTATCTGTCCCCCCTCCATGCAGCCTCTTAATGACCTGTGTTGAGCCTCTGTCGGTCGCCCTGTGTTTCCGTCTGCAGAACCAGACTCAGCAGCACCAGCAGACGACAGGCCAGACTCAGGCCCAGAACCAGCAGCAGACCACAGCCCAGCAGGCGCCCTCTCAGCAGAGTTCTGCCCAAACAAACGGCACCACCGGAGCCACGGGGGCCACCGGCGGCGGCGGTTTACAACACGGCCAGGACCAGGGGCCGCCCAACAAGAAACCTCGAATCGGGCCCTCTGGGGCCTCCTCAGGCACCGGGGTGCTTCAGTCAGAGTACCAGGTGAGTAGGAGTTTACACCTGCAGCTAACACTCAGAGAACATCGTTTTCTTTAATCCGAGAACATTTATACACGTTAAGTTATTTCACTTCTCAGTGACAGAAATTCAACCCGAGTTTAATTCTCCACCTCTGATGACGCAGTGCACCTCAACCCACATCCTCCAAACGATCCTCCGAGCTAGGTGTTCCTAATGAACTGCCGTCCGAGTGACTGTAGCAGAGGCTGCGCGTGAGACAGCTGGTCGCTGTCAGGCCTCAGCTGATGTATAAATAAACCAATTGAGTGGCCTGACATACCAGGAGGGCGGCGAGCTGTCAGCGTCCTACTTTTCCCTCATTGATCCCACATCCCCCCCGTCCCACAGACCATCACACACACACACACACACACACACACACACACACACACAATGATGCAATGTTGAAGTGGAGACATGTCATCAGTTCAGCTCGGGTCGTCACAGCTCAGACTCCCGTCATGAATCAGCTGAGTTCTTGTGATGAGACGACAGGTGACCGTCTGATGTCTGTGCTGATCCAAGTGTTTATAGTGTCACACGTCTGTAACTTCTGCCTCCAGGGGTCTCACAGTCAGAACAATAAGAAAAGACGACGTTGGGTGACGTCCTGAAATAGCGTGGGATCATGGGAGTTGTTGTCTCCTCCCGGTTTGGATCCCCTCAGTGTCAGTGGTTCAGGAAATCAAACAGACCCGGTGATTATAACCATTAAAAACACTGAATGAAGCAGTTTCACTTTAAAAAAAAAAGTCAGTGATTCACCGACGCTCTTCAGTGACACAGGACAGGACGTCTCCAGCAGCTGAACTGTCTCACTTTTCCTCAGCTTGTTTCTCTGATAACTTCAGGTCCAGATGTCCGACGACATGTTTATGCAATTTTGGAAAAGATGACATGATTATGATGGAGAAGTGATGCAACAACTGTAATAATGCAATGCTGAGGTCAATGACCTCTCAAGGTCACCAGAGGTCAAATACAAACTGCCTCTATGTCTGAAATAAAACCTTGGGGTATATAGATAATATGTTGTTTTGCCTATTTGCCCCACTAATATAGAGCTAGAGCCAGGACACGATTAGCTTAGCTTAGCTTAGCTTAGCTCATTATTAATAAGGGAATTGATAAGGGAATCAGATGTTTAATGGCAGTAACACCTGCTCAGGTGAAGATGTCTCTGCTGCTCACTGCTGTTTTCTCTCCGCCCTCCCCTCCGTCTTTCCGTCAGCACTCTGGCTCCCGCCTTGGTTACCAAAGCAACGTCCAAGGTTCAACTCAGCCCCAGAGCACCATGGGATACTCGTCGTCATCCCAGCAGAGCTCCCAGTACACCCACCAGACGCACCGTTACTGAGGCTCCCGGTCACTCCTGAACCAGCAGAGGAGTCAGCTCCTCCCCCTCCTCCTCCCCCTCCTTCAGACACCCCTCAGCAACCTCGGCAGACGTCACCGGGCGCCCTCGGCTCCCACGTCCTGGGACTTCCCTCTGTGCATTACATCATTCCAAGTCCCCCATCCTCCTCCTGCTCCTCCTCCTCCTCGGCCTCCCTCATCTCCTCTCACCTGACGGCCTTCACTGGCGCTGTAACATGAAGGCAAACGAACATAGGAACCAAAAAAAAAAAAAAAAAAAAAAAATCGTGGCTCATCAGGCTGGTGAACCGTCGATAAAAGAACTGAAAATAATGTAAGATAGATGTGAAGGCGTCACACACAGACTCAGATCCGTGGCACTTACAAACACGACGTTCCTCACCAGGAAGAATCGCAGCTGTGTTCATACATGTACATTATATTATAGCACCTTTTTAATTTGAGTTCTGTTTTTTTTTCTCGCTTGTTTGCTAGAGTTTTCAAGTTTACCTTGATAGTTGATGTCATTGTAAATATTGTTACATATGGAAACTACCAGATGAAGCAGAGGAGGGGAAAGGCCTCCACTGTCATCTCTAGTGTACTATCACCTTGGATAATCAAAGAAAGGTTGGAGCTCACTCAAGAAGGAAAACAGATCCAGAGTCAGTGTTTCTACACAGAAAAAAAAAAAAATCAGCTCTGACGCTGATGCGATTGCAGGGAAATATTCAACGCGCAACTTAACTTAATCCTCTTCTTAGAGGGTTTTCTGTATTTAGACCTCTTTATCTAGATTTGGATTTGGAAAGTAAGAACAGTAGTTGTTTTCTTTCTACAACTCGCAGGGTCTGTGTCCTTCAGAGGTAAGAAGCTTCACTTCCTCCCGCCGCCTCTCGTTGCAGCTCCGGAGGGTTTTGATGGACACTTTGCTCTGACACCCGTCTTCTCGTGGACCCGTTAAGACTTTCAAGGTTTCTGAACACGACCGTGCACATAAATGTACAGGGCAGCTAACAGTACAGCCCCCCCCCCACCCCCCGCCCCTTACTCTTATACGCTCCTTGAGACTGTAACTGCCTGATGTCAGATTGTTTTTTTAAGGTTTTATTGTTATCATTGATGCCCTGTGAGTGTGTGTAAGAGTGTGTGTGTGTATGTGTGTGTGTGTGTGTGTGTGTGTGTTTTTTATGCATGTCGTTTATCCTTTTACTTACTAGAACTGCACTGACTGCTGAACCAATCTGCAAAGAGCTGGAACAAATGCTGGGGGTGAGTTTTGTCGCCCTCCTGCTCTCTGACCCTCTGACCGTCTGTCCGAGCGCTGACAGACGTCTGACGGACGCCGGGCCACGTTCAAAGACAGTGGGTGCGTTTTTTTAATACACGCCTGAAGTGATGTAAAACGTGCACCGGCCCTGCAGCAAAGGATTCACTTTTTTTATTTCTTTTCCAAACAAAAAACCCCCCAGTAACATCAAACAGAAAGACATGAACAGAAGAGGTAACGAATAATAAAACTTAGAAAATAATCATCCAGCTGCATCAGTCCCCGTCATGTGTACTGCAGTGCCTCTGCTCCTTTCACGTCTCCAGCAAATGAATCTGAATCTCGCCATTTTACAGGGAGTCCAGTGTCCCCTTGTGATCCTGTAGGTGATTAACCGAGTCTGCACTTCCCCTGATGTCGTTCACCAGGACCTACCGCCCCCCCCCCGATTTTTTTTAAATTTTTTATATGACGCATAAACAGCTGAATGTTAATTGAATTAATGAAGCAGCCGATTAGAAAAACCTTTACAACCAGCCAGTGGTGGAATGTAACAGTGAGTCCATTCACACGACACGAAAGACTCTTCTTCTCTTCTTCTCTTCTTCTCCGGAGGTGACACTCGTTTACACGTCATCAGCTGTTTTTTCCTTCCAGCTTGTTTCTTGGCTAGGACCAGTTGCCAGGCAACCAGCAGCGACTCCAGGAAGTTACTGGTCCTGGTCAAGAAATATGAAATGGCAAAAGAAAACAAACAAATAAGTGCGTTTCTCAAAATGTCAAAACATTTCCTTGAAGTATGAATTGGAGGATTTCTATTTCATGCTACTTTATACTTCTGCTGCACCACATGTCAGGAGGAAATATGAATATTTTTTACACCAACTACATTTAGTTAAGAGCCTCGGATTCTGTTTACGTTGCCAACCGTACAGTATGATCACATCCTTTATGCCTTTATTTGATAGGGAAGGTGGAGAGAGAGACAGCAAACACAGGAGAGAGAGAGTGGGGGAGTTGAGGGTCCAGCCGGCTGGGAGTCGAACCTGTGACTCAGGGCTCATTATGCCCGTGTGGTGCGCTCCCCTAACCACGCAGCCGAGCGCCATCACATTTTAAATTTTTAAAATCTTCTTATCCAGTCATTTCAGTCCACAGCTGAACCCGAACATCGCAGCCTGTTTTGTTTCAAGTATTTTCTAAAATGAAGTTGATAATATTTATTGCTCTGTTGGACTGAACTCAGGAGCTGCAACAGTAAAATGCTTAGATTTGCATACACCAATGATAATAATACAGTAGTATATCTATATTTATAACACTATCAAATGGTGGTTTTGCGTTCTCTCTTCCTCTTTTCATTCCCTCACAGCTTCCTCCTGCGTGGTTATATGAGCAGAATGTATTAAAGAACGCACCCAGTGACTCCTCACTGCAACTGTGTTTGTCCTGGACACAGCTGGGTGTGTGGGGGTGAGGGGAGGGGAGGAAGAGGGGAGGAAGAGGGTGGGNGTGGTTATATGAGCAGAATGTATTAAAGAACGCACCCAGTGACTCCTCGCTGCAACTGTGTTTGTCCTGGACACAGCTGGGTGTGTGGGGGTGAGGGGAGGGGGAGGGGAGGAAGAGGGTGAGGGGGGGGGGAGTTGGCAGATTATGTGGCCTGCAAGGAAACACTGACACCTTATGGCTGAGAAGAGAACTTGACCCCTGTTCTTTGTTAAACTGTAATTACACAAGTGACATGTGATGTTGCAAGAGTTGAAGCAGTTTTTCATCAGAAAATGCGACGCGTGATGTTTTAGTATAAAACCGATGTTAGTGTTGCGTTCAGGATCCTGGTCTCACGTCTCACTGACGCTGAAGAGCCTCCTGTTCCGCTCTCAGTCAGACGACATCCGTATGTCAACACTAAAAATGATCATGAAGCCTTTTTCTGTGTCACGCATTGATAATCATCTCCTCGGTGACTCCTGTGCTGTGCGTCGATGTTATGGGTCCGGGTCACTTCCATCCAGACTGTGTCAGTTCTGCAAAACGAACAGACGTGTTGTTTTTCTAATCCCACCTTGTTACAGCAACAACAAACATGCAGTCTGAGGATCTGCAACAAGTGCAGATGAACTGTTGCAGGATTCATGTTGATTCCTGAAAATCTGAAGAGTTTCAGTCCAAAGTTTGTGTATTTGAAAAAAAACAAACATCTGCAGACCAGCTGTTGTGTATTTTACCCATTTTTAAAGCTGCATTGATTGACTGTTGTTGGTCGACTGGAGGCAGCGAAACGAGCTGAAAACACAATGTCTCAGTTTATAGAGAGCCGAGGTCCTGCCTCTGCTCCGCTCTGTAACTCTCCCAGTGAGTACAAGGATGGAGTGTGCTCCTGAGTATCTACTACAGCGCCTGCTATTAGCATTAGCAGGTACTTAAAACAGCTTAGCTTGGGTTCTTTCATGTCCATAACATCCAAAAACGCTGCTCTAATGTCTTTGTTGCCAACTTTAAATCTCTACAGGACGTGTAAACATAAACTAGGATTATTTGACACGAGGTTCACTTCGGCTCTCTGTAAAGTTGATATGGCTAACGTGTTAGCAAACAATCCAATATTCAGTCTCCTTTCAGCTCAGTTTTGGTCTCCATAAAGTCCTGTTTCTTTAGCTGCTAGATATGTTGTTGTGTTTACTAGCTAATTGCTAACTTTGTCTGTCTTTTTGTTCAGTGCTAGGCAGCTAGCTTACAGCAGGTGTGTTGAAAAACCAAACAGTGAGCTAAAAGAGGCTAAAGTGCCCAGCAGATGTGAGGGGGGGGGGGGGGGGGGAGGTATCTCTCTGTGGGTTCTTCACTGTAAGTGACACCTTTGATGTTATTACACAAAAACCACATGAATTTCCCAATTCTTCCCATGATGCAACATGTGGACCATGTGGATTGGTTTCACATGTAACCTTAATCGAACATAAAACAAACATTTTTTCACGTGTTAAATTTGACCTGCACATGTGCCCACATGTGATTTTGCACATGTGAAATTCATGTGTTTTTTTCTGTAAGGCTTCACACAGTCATTTGGTTCATTGGTAATTTAAAAAATATTGATTAGTGCAGCTTTAAAAGACAAACGTCAGATCTCTGTGGACATGAGCTCTTCACACCGTGTGTTGCTTCAGTTGTTCGGTCCGTCTTCTCCACTCTTGTGTTGTGACAGTCTGGGAGACAGATCGGGGGGGGGGGGGGGGGGGGCTCAGCCTGTTCACTTATATCTGATAGGGGATCAAAACCAGCAGCTATTCAAAGGTTTTCTCCTCCCTTCAGTGTGTATATCTGAAGTCAAACCGAGCAGCAGCGACGATACGTTTAGTTGTAAATTTCTCTCTCCACACAAGCGAGGTGTCACAAGTATTATTGAGCACGAGGCTCCGTTGGACAAATTACTGTCAAACAACTCCTATGCAAAAAAAATAAAAATGCCAGTCTAAAGCTTTCACCTGTGTTTAGGTTTTGCAGTTGACAGGTTTTATTATATTTTGATGGGTTATGTAAATTCATTCCTGTGTAAAGTACAGTAGTCCAGGACAGCACTCTCTTGTGTCCTTTTTTCACAGCATTTTAAAATATACTCTAAATGAAATATTGTAAAGAAATACATATATATGGATAGTATACAATCATATTTATTATTTCCATACATCTATGTATAATACCCATGTTCTGAACTTTCCTCTGCCTTAACTATAGTAGCTATAGAAAGGGACCTCTGTCAGACAAACCAGGCATCGCTATAGTTTCGTCTTGCTCACATGGAAGCATGTCCAGTTACTGAATGTTAACGCCACCTTAATGTACAGGGGAATGAAGGTGACGCCGTTGTTTGTGATCACTCGCTCACCGGCTCGTTGTGCAGATTTTCCACAGTGTCTCTGTTTCTTCGCGAACGATCACGATCATGTTTTTATGTTTGTGTGTGGATGGTGCCTTTTTATTTGTTCGTCCTCTAAAGATGTCATGGGGATATGTTGTTTTTATTGTGTGTGTTTGTGTGTGTGTCTTTGTCCTCTTTTTTCCTCATTACTATGTAGCATATTGTAATTCACACA
This sequence comes from Seriola dumerili, assembly GCF_002260705.1. Taxonomy (NCBI): domain Eukaryota; kingdom Metazoa; phylum Chordata; class Actinopteri; order Carangiformes; family Carangidae; genus Seriola; species Seriola dumerili. The sequence continues at coordinate 22,460,271 of NW_019174280.1, forward strand.
ATGTGTATGGAATGCCATCTAAATCAATGTTAAATAAATAAATACATAAATAAATACAGATATGAAATGAATCTTATAATAAATAAATTAGGTAATATATATATATATATATAAATGTAAATATAAATATATAAGTGAGTAAATAAATAGCTATGTAAGTAAATTAATAAGTAAATAATAGGTTTTTATTTTAAAAATGACCTTTTATAATTTCACATTTATTCACTTCCTCAGACTTTTATTATAATGCCACATTTATTTCCCAGCTCCTTTTATTTCTACCTGTTATATTCAAATGAGGGGGTGTGGTCCCCTGAAATAAATAAAAATTTAATTTTCAAAATGAAAATCAATTTATTTATTTATTTACTTATTCATTTATTCATATAGCTATTTATTTATTTACTCGCTTAGGTTATATATTTATATTTACATTTATTTATTTCTACATTTATTACTTATTTATTTCATATCTATATTTATCGATTTGATATTGATTTAGATGGCATTCCATATTATTCACACAATGTGGAAGTCTGCAGCTAAATATATATACAAACATATATATATATAATATATATTATAGTATATACACACACACATATATATATATATTATATATATATTTTATATTCCGTCTTTGTGTCACACCTCTGACTGCAAACAATCCTGATGGAGGATGATCTCTTTGTTTCCTCTTCTGATAGATATCGTGCTCACACACAAGTACTTAAACACAGTTATAAGTATGTTTTTGAAATGCTGTACATAAAAACACATTTTAAGAATTTTTCATTGAGATATTGATAACTGAGAATTGTCTTTTAATGCACTGTTGTTGCTCAAATATTTAGTGGTAAAATAAAAAAAAAAAGTATTTGATGTTTTTTGAATGTCTCGCTTCAGACACTAAAGTTCTGGCAGTGCTGATGAAAAGTGATGACGCTGTGTGTGTGTGTGTGTGTGTGTGTGTGTGTGTGTGTGTGTGTGTGTGTGTGTAGATATGGACAGACACACACATCACTACACACCTATATGAAATCTAGTGCAGCTCTAGGCCGCCTCCCCCTTCTCACCTGTCCTCCTTTTTGATAGCATTGCATGTGCCTGTCTTTTTCCAGTAGAGAACAAAAGCACTTACTGTCACAGTTTGTACAGACAGACTGACACTCCATCTGCAAAGCTCACCTTCTGCGATGCGTTCAGTGCCCGTCACAAAACGTAGTTACAGTCAGCTTCTTATGAAATGTTCTCAGAAAGAAAAAACAGTGAATTATTCCTCACGCACTTCAGTCCCCAGTGAGCTGCATCAGCAGAACGCTCTGCAGGCTGGGGTGTCTGTCCACTGTAGTGTGTGTGTTTGTGTGTGTGTGTGTGTGTGTGTGTGTGTGTGTGTGTGAGTTTCAGATTTACATATGGCCTAAATGTATTGTCTTATCATAGCAGTTATGGATAAGGCAGCAATAGCTCGACGCAGGAAAATAAGAAAAATAGAAAACATTTATTTAGCTGCTTTTAGCAAATGTCCAAATTTTACTGTACAAATGACTGTTAATGAGAAAAAAAAGTCATGTATATTTATTTTATATCCTCTATTATAATAAAAATCTCTTTTGTCTCAGTCACGTTCATTCATCCAGTGGTTGTTGAGCTACAGGGGAACACTGCAGCTGTTTCTGTTCACCACTTGATGTCACCCAAGGGTGACAGTTCACTGTGACGGTGGCAAGTCTTGAGTCCTGCAGCACTGCGCTCTGAAGACTTACTTGTTTTCTGTTTTTAAAGGACCGTTAACCGTTTTTAATCCATCAACTATAATTTCACATTCTGCAGAACACGGTTCATTTTCAGAATGGTTTTGATTTTGTTTTCATACAGATGTTTGTTATTGTGCTGGAATGTCTGTTTTCCGCAGGTTTGCTGCAGCAGCTCAGTGAGAACAAATTGATGCTGTGCGGCCAAAACATTGTTCAAACCAACTTTATTTTAAATTCTGTTAGAGTTTTTAAAGATAACAATGAGCCAGGAAACATTTTGTGGAAAAGTGTGGAAAATTGGAAACACGTTCAATTATGTGCACGACATGGTTGGTAAGTAAATAAAATGTGTTTATACAGCACTTTTGTAGACAAAAGTCACTAAGTGCTTTACAGATACAACAAAAAAATAGTTTAGATCAGTGCAAAAACACAGAGAACACACAACACTCAACTCAGAGAGACGGTGAAACGCAGGTGAACAGCCGCTGTGACAAAATGGAAAAATAGATGTCTTTCAGTCAACTCGCTTCACATCTGCTTTAGAACATAAGTAAAAAATAACTTGCAAGAAGGGTCAGTTCACCCAAATTATAAACTGTGTTGGTCACAAATTGCATTAATTTGAAAGAAATGGCATAATTTAAAAAGAATAAATAAATCATACAGTTTCCTGTAAGAGCTTCACGTCATTAGAAATTGCGAAATAAACAGTAACACTTACATATTCACTGAAACATCTTTCTCCCTATTAAATGTTAAAATATTAGAAACATTATCCAGGACAACCTGCTTCTGGAGAACCATTTCTGTGTTTTCTGTCATTTGACTGAAACCAAATGCAGAACCAACCCCGGGCTTTCATGGAAATGTGACCTCCTGACAGCTACTGGTGTCTGCACACTTAAAGTTCCTGGAGAAAGTGAATGCATCGCAGTGAACACGGGTTAATGAAATACATGCACAAAACTCTTCTAAAGATTTGGAGACGGTTCATGTCTCGTGTCTCCTGCTACTGTCACTTGTTACAGACTTGTTAAATATCTGTGGACGATAGGAGCACTTAAATTCGCCATCAAGACATTCCACAACATGCGTCAGGTGAGCACAACGTTTATGGGCTGGTGGTGTGACAACTGAAACCAGTGCAGACAAGCTGAGACTTGGCATCAGCCTCATGAGTCGGTGCAGACACAGCAGGTCGACGGCGGCGCTGCCTGCAGCCTCTCTGCTGCCACTGGGAGGGAAATTTATGACCTGGAGAGAGAGCGCAGCAGAAAACACTGATGCAGATGATCCCATTTCCTACTGTGAAGAACAAGCCAAGTCTGTATGTGTGGGATTACAGTATATGTCACTTCTGCACCTGTTGCAGGAGCGCAGGAGAAGAGAGGTTCAGATCTCTTACATTTTGGTCTCATAAGAATTAACAGCATCATTTAGTTTCATTGCTTTTATCCATAAAACTTCAGATCCGACCGGCAGAGCAGGACATGGATCCTCAGCTGCTGATTTATTCCACATGTGGTTTTCTGATGAGTACTTATGAAAGTGTGTGAAAATAAACAAGAATCTCCTCTTCGTGGTTGTTTCCTCCACCGACCAGCTGAGTTACAGGAAACACGGTCACAGTCTCTCCCTCTTGAGTTACAGCGCTGAATAATGACCAGAAGTGTTTTTGCAGAACATTATGATGTCACAGAGAAGTTGACCTTTGACCTTTTGGATATTAAATGTCATCACTTCGTTTTGAGTTAAATTGTGTCACAATTAGTGAATGAATTTGTGAGTTGTGACCAAAAACATGTTTTGTGAGCGAGGTGATGAAACTCCCTCTGGGCGTTCCTGATGTATTGCATTCACAAGAACGTGAGGTCACCGTGATTTTGACCTTTGACCTTCTGTCCACAAAAATCTAATCAATTCATCTTTGGGTCCAAGTGAATGTTTGTGCCAAATTTGAAGAAGTTCTGTCAAGGTGTTTCTGAGATATAACGTTCACGAGAATGGGACGGACGGACGAACAAACACCTGGAATCACTTATTGTTGTTAGAAAACAGTGGAGCTCTGTGGCCGAGAGGCGCAAAGGTACGAAGTTTTGGATACACACACGGTACGGTGTCGGCCGTGTACCGTCATCGTTGGTTTTAGGTATTCTCATTAGAAAGTAGAAGATCCTCCTTCTCAGTGCAGCGAAGTTTCTGATTGTTAAAGTTTGTACCAAACTAATCCTGAACTAATCAGAGTCCAAGTTCCAAGTCCATTCAGTCAGCGACACGCAGTCACTTTTATCCAGGTTGAGAAATCTCGCTCTGAAAGTAGTTTGTGGTGTTCACACAAAGACAGAAAATCAGTGGCTCCAACATAGTGAATAATCAACAGTGAGGTCACCGTGAACAGTTTTCCTTAGAAATTCCCTTTGAGGACTGTCCGCAGCCTCTCCTCTCTGGAAAAACATGTTGCTGTTTAATTTTTAAAATTTGATTTTTCAATGTTGTGAGAGCAAGAAACACATTTCCCTTTCTCCACAAAATATAGATAAAGAGAGAGAAAACCCTCCATTCTGACTGTCAATCAATTAAGACGATTTGGCATTTCATGATGAACTTTATTTGTGTTTCTCATTTCCTACACGAGCTACTTTTGCATTAGAAGAGAAAAATCCTCCGTAAATCTGCAATAAAGACGTCAACCACTGACAACAAACACCTGAGAGCAGAAGCATGAAGAGCATGAAGCTGGTATCGCAGAGACGGACGTCGCCGTGACAACATCACGGTGGTAGTTGTGTTAATGCTCGTCTTATTTTTCTGCCCAGTTTCATGCGCGGTCGCCCACGTTATCACATCACCTGCTGACATTAGAGTTTATGACCCTGCATCATTTCAGTGGGATTTTAACGGTCTTCAAACGTGAACTGTGTAACACTGAAACGGGTGAAGGTGGAGTTACACCTCTCCGATGATTTACGCCTCTGCAAAGACTTGAACGAGGATCATTTCCGTGCTCAGGAGTTACCTTGGTACCAGTCACCACCTCTGACTGAATGTTGACCAACTCGCTGCCTGGTGTGGGATGTTAGACTGATGTCTTGGTGTACTCCTCCTCCTCAGACACAGTTGTGTGGTGGGGAAACCACAGAATCAGAATGAATAGAACGGCTCTCTTCTACTCAAAGCTGTGATTTGAAAGAATAATTCACCTCATGTTGTTGTGTATGTTGCACCGGGAGGGGACATGGACATGGTGGACACTAAAGTCAGTAGATTTTTTATCCTTTGGGGACTGTCTATTCTAAAACGTACATCTATTTACTAAGTGTTGATATATTTTAGCACCAAAGTGGTGAACTGACCTCGTAACCTACAGATCAACGCTGCCAGTGGCTGAAAATACTGTTGAGAAAGTTCATAACTTTGTGTTTGTGAAGACGTTTCCCTGGTTAAATCTTTTCACTGAACACTGCAGTTAAAATGACTGTAAACTTTCTCAGTCCTGATCCTAACTCTCTCCTCAGTGATGCTTCCCAAAGTTATCAGCCTTTCAGCTAATTAGCTTAGCTGAGCAGCAGCTCTGCACGGCCTTTCTATCCACTTCACTTCTAGCGGGAAAGTGCCGGGCCCTCCGCAGGGAGTCAGTTTGACCTTAAGGGTAGGAGATGGGCGTCTGGAGCTCTGCCATCGCACCACTCACTTCCAGTCTGCTCTTAGAGCCTCCGACCGCGACTTGATGCTTACACTCTGCAGACGTTGACATTTCAATTGCCTCTCAGTAATAAACTCTCCGCTCTGCTCAAAACAGACCCACACTGTGTTTGTGTCGCTGTCTGTTGCATCCTACTGAGTCCAGTGCAGTTTTCATGTTCTATATACAGACGTTTGTTTTGCTCAACGAGAGCAAAGTTGATTTGATATCTTTTACACAATGTTTTCTTTTGTCTTCCAAGTTTTCATGAAAGAGGCGCAGAGACAAACCAGCTCAACATATTCTTATTTCCATATATGTACATATGAAGTCAAATCATATACAGTATGTACATATTTGTATATATAGCCTATGTATGTAAAAATTACAACCTGCAATTTCATATACTGATATATAAAACTAAACATGTATGTTAATGTATGAATGCTTATAGACCCCAAGCCTGTTAATATGTTAATATTTTATGTCTAAATATAAAAGATAAACATGTATGTTTAAAATTAAAGAGAAAATCATATAAAAAATCATTATATAACAATTTTTATGTTGATTTGATAAACTTGCATTTTACTAATGGTAACCTTATATGTTCATATCTCCATGTGTGATAATAATATTTCCCCTTTTAGACGACTCGTTCTTTTAGATGAGAACCTGCATCACATATTATATCAAAACACACGCTAACATACATGTGCATGAGCAGCGAGACTCCGGCCAGCTATTCACCAGAAGCTATACCTAAAATTATAAACCCACCTGCTCCAAATGGAGAAACTCTGAATCTGTAACGCCTCGTGTATTTGACTGATCTAAATAAATGTGTGATTCAGAGTCAATGTGCAGATGTTATTCTTTTTTTTTTTTATATCAAGGTTTTGGTTCCAATAATAAAACAAGTGTGAGAGCGTTTTACTTTCATATGCCACATTTCGGAGTGTGAGAACAGAACAACTTCCTGCTCTCTCTGTTCCCTCGTCCCGAACAATAACAGACTGTTAACACCGGAGCGGCTGTGCGACCTGCTCCACCAGTGGACAAGCCCTGCAAAACTTTGCTTAAGAGCGGGTTAATGACTGGAGACCCGCTGCAGAGCTAAAGCTAAACTGTTGACCCTTGACAAGCTGTCCTCAGACCGTGAGAAATGGGCCTCTTTCCATGCCAAGAATGTGGGTGGCCGACCTCGTTCCTCCAAAAAAGCCTATCTGAGGAGTGTGGCTGATTACAGCAGCAGAGTGCAGCAGCAGGTTTTTGTGTCTGACTGTGTGTGTGTGTGTGTGTGTGTGTGTGTGTGTGTGTGTGTGTGTGTGTGTTGTTTTTTTTTTTGCTTCAGATGGACCACACTGTAATTTAGTGTACTGTGTCAGTACAGCATGCACACATGGAGTGGAGCTGGTGGAGTGTGTGTGTGTGTGTGTGTGTGTGTGTGCGTGTGTGTGTGTGTGTGTGTGTGTGTGTGTGTGTGTGTGTGTGTGTGTGTGTGTGTGTGGTGGTGGGTTGTGGAGAGGGTGCTGTAACTCCAAAGAGTGCACAGTCCAATTCCACTTGTTTGTGAAATGAGACCAAAAACCAGAGAAGAACCACAAAGCAGCACATTCACAGGATTAAGTCTTTGGAAATTTCTTGAGAATTTTTCTTCAGTTGCTTTTGTTTTTAGTTTTTTTTTTTTTTTTGAGTTTTGCTGATTCACTGGCTTGACACATAAACCCCTCTACACAGCCTCCACCCCCCCACCCTGCCACTGGCACATCACACAGTGTGTAAGGCATTGTGTGAAGTGATGAATACTCAGTGAGAGGACTGGTCAGAGAGGATAAGAGGCTGCACTGTGCAGTCAGCTCGCTGCTCGCACTGAAGGGGATTTCAGCTCCCCGGGCATCAAACCCAGAGTCAGGGGGTCACAGTCTGTGTGAGATAGCAGTTTGTGTGTGAGTGACTGTGTGTGTGTCTGTGTGTGTGTGTGTGTGTGTGTGTGTGTGTGAGTCACTGCATTATGCCGACACACGAGACGCCATATGTTTCCACCCAGTTCACTGAAGAACAAATGCGGCGTCCTTTTTCATGAGAGTTCCCACAAGCATCTGTTTTCTCACTCATCCCTCATGTGTGGGTTCACGCAGCAAGAAGCAGCAGCAGCAGAAGAAGAAGAAGAAGAAGAAGAAGAAGAAGAAGTGGTCCGCATCAATTATGTCATAAAAGGAAAATTAAACGGGACACCTGTTTATGGCGTCCACGCAAAAGTGTCTAATTTAAAAAGTGGGTGCAGCATTGAAACTGGACATGATGTTTCTTGGACAGGAGAAGCAGCATGTTGACCAAGTGACAAACCATACAGTCAATTAGCAGCCGAAGATATTATCTTACTGTACGAGAGTCAAAACCAAAAATTACAACAGATAGTGAATCTTTTGATCATATGTATATATACATAAATCCAAATGTGGTAAATCTCTACAACTGTATTCATCACTGAAGTCCAAAACTTTACTGAAACTGTGGAATTAATTCTATACTAGCTTGATACAGGAGACTTTATATAAAAACGTCTCTTTCTCCTTTATATTAATTATTTATTTGTATCTCTGTGCAACTTTTTTATTTTCCTGTTTTTGCTTCTACATATGATTTATTTGCTGAGATATATTTTATTATACATGATAAGGACTATGCGATGCCTTATGGTGGACTATAAAACAAGAGACTTGTTTGTGATGTCTATTAATATTTGCAAGTGACTCAAATTGTCTGAATAAACACTAATACCAATGACATCCTGCCCTGAGGACTTGTACTGTGCTGCCTCAGCAACCTGCCAACCAACCTATTTATTATCAAGGAACAATATTTTCATCGTTTAACAATGTTTAAAATCTAAATTCCACCATTGTGTGATATCTTTAACTGTTTTATTTGACGGGGCTTTCACTCAGTGACCTCATTTTACTTTAAATTTACTTTTATTTCTGATTAAAACTCCAATATGCATTTTAAATGTAAGATGTAAGTGAGTTTAAATGTAAGTGAAAGTTGATTCTGACCATGGGAACCTTGGAAAATGGTATGACAAGAAAAGTTTTCACTCAAGGTCCACTTACAAGCTTTCTTCTAAAGCTTTCAGTTGCATCTCCTGGACCTCCTCAGCTGTTTGCTCAGTTGTCATGTTACATTCCAGGAATAACAATATAATAATTCCAGTGTTCATTGGAAATGTATTCCCAATCAGTTGTGGGCTAAAAAAGAAACAATAACAGTTATGAATTATGTTAATTATTTAGACAGTTTATTTATTTAGCTTAGCTCTCCTTTAATTGAACGCTGCAACCTTTACTTTGAAGACGAGCTGTCTCTGTTTCCGGCTCTCGACTTCCTTCTTCAATTTTCATTGTACAAGTTGGTTAATGGAACAAACTGACGCTTCGATGCGCTGAATTTAATTGAACGTCTTCATTTAGGAAGCGTCGGCTAATGAAGAACGAGCTCATAAACGTCAATTTACATTTGCTCTTTGCACAAGTATGATAAGTAATGAAATTAGGCAATACGATCTTACCGTAAACTGGCATTTTACATTATACAACGTGAACAACTGCAGAAGAATTATACTTCATGCACGGACCAAATAAAAGGTCATTTAAAAATAAAAAAAAATAAAAAGCAATTTGTTAATTTATTTATTCATTTACGTAGCTATTTTTTTATTTACTCAATTAAATATTTATATTTACATTAATTTATATATTTATTTTAGTAATTTATTTATTTCAGGATCTATTTCATAGCTGCATTTATTCATGTATGAATGTATTGATTTATTTAATATTAACATTAACAATCACAACTTTCTCCTCCCTCCCTCAGAACAACTTTGGGAAACTTCAGAAAAAAAAGAAAAACAACTCTCGCGATAGTAGCGTGCTTATGCAGCCGCCATATTCTGTGACAGTATTTTGATTCGTATCTGCTGGAAGTGAGGAAAAAGAGAAAAGTGAAGTGCTGTCGAGGGGAGGGGGGGGGCTGAAGAAGAGGAGCTGTCAAAAAGGTATTCCCGAGTCTCTGTCCAACGGCGGACGGCTGAGGCTCGGTATCCCTCCTCTAACGCTATTTCGAGGACACACAAGGCCCGGGGCCTCGGTGCAGTTGGCTCTTCGTCTCCCTGGTAGTAGCTGGACCCCTCTCGGCTTCTCCTCTCCCAGCTCCGCGGCCCTCTGGAGGTCCGGTGGCGGTCTCGGGTGTTGAAGGCGGCCCGGGGAGCGGCGGCGGCAGCCGAGACGGGAAAGTAAGGTACATTAAGGTAGGCTTTTGTCAGTTAGCAACAGCCGGGAGAAACCCGTTTTGATAGCGTTACTGCGAAATGTGAAAGCATTTCAGTCGTGTGTGATCAGCGCTGTTGTAAACGGCCACACGCTGTTTGAAAGAAAAACTTTTCAGATGTGGAAAAAGTTTTTGTCTAAAGTGAAGCAGCTAGCTAAGCTAGCTAACCTGAAGTGTTTGGAGGCTGTTCTCGTCTCGGCCGAGTTACAAGTCGCTGTCTTAAGTTTGAAACACACTCGTTAACTCCCACAAGTCTCCTTAATATTTAAACCCGTAAATAGACATTTTGGCTCTTTTTATTTGAGCACAACACTGACTGACGCTACATGTTGTGTAGCCCATGTTGGGCTAGTTTTTCCATTGAGCTCTCAGTTGAAACGTCGCAGGGCTAGTCGTGGATGGAAACGTTAAATCATAAAACTGTAGCTTCACTTAACGTCACACACGGAGCGTGTTATTTCTAACACGACTCAAAATAAAGCCGTTACACCTCAATCAATTCTTTATTTTTTGCTATAACGCTGAGACTACTTTGTGTAACATGGAAACTTTGTTATAAGTAGTATCCTAGCTGGGTTGCCAGTTTGGTGCAGCCCTGTCCTTTTCATAGTGAGATAATGCAAATAAAGCTTCCAGGGTATAAACATTGATTTGAATTTTAGTGTTGCACAACCGCAGGCAAGTTGAATAAAAGGAGCACACGGTATTCAAGACTGTGTTTGTGATTGTTTAATGACTGAGGTGATAAGGGTGTCACTTCACCTGTTTGGTAACTACATGTCTCTGACGGTGTCTCCCATGGGTCAGATGTTCCTGATTTGTGGTAGTTGTGAGTGAAACTGATAATTGGGATGAATCTGAGCCTTTGCCAGCCGAGATGACACTTTAGTTGTTGTTTGAGTGAAGATGAGAGATGTGTATCCTGAGATAACCTAACCTGTCATGATCTTTCTTTTTTATTTTATCTGTTAATATGTTAATTGAAGATCGTAGAGATATTTTCATTGCTTTCTCTTTCCATGTTGGTTATTTTCATGCAGTCCAAATTGTATTTAATCATTGTGATTGCAACCAAATGTGACATGAACATTACTGCGTGATGACAGGTCTTTTCTTTTTTTTTTTAATGCACTGTGGTTATAAAGCCTCTTTGAATTCGTGTTAGGCCATTTGCGGTGGTCTACTTGGCCTCTGGGTGTGTATGACAGTGTGTTTCTCCATGTTGTATCACTTAGGTTAGTCTTCATATTAACACACCAGCCACCAGTCAAATGATGCAAACTGTTGGTTGTGGCTGGAAAGTCTGTCAGCTCTACTAGCCAGTTTGGCAGGTAATTGGCCTGTGTCCAATTAGTGTTTTTATTCTATTCTCACTGGCAGCTAAGAAACGAGATTGCCCTTTGAAATCCAAAACGTTCTTTGTTTCAGTGCGGTGTAGGTAAAAATCACACATTCATAGCACAGCCTTCCTGACTGTGGTTGTTTTAATCCAGGCTTCTAGTTTTACTATGTCCTCTCAGAATCACTCCTCTGTTGGCCTCTGAACACCTCCAGTCTAAACCCTCTTGTCATAGCTAGATTGTAGGAGTGTATATCATTCATTAGCAGCTTGTGCCTTTCTTGACTTGCAGTCAACATTGCACTTCCTGACCAATAAGCTGCCATGGCCAACTGTTTATAGGTGCAGACCCCTAACTGAAACCATGTGTGCCTGTAGCTGGGCAAATATGTTGCTAGGAGGCCTTGCTGATTTGCCACTCTTTGGGGACTCGGCAACGAATGCTCAGAGCCTGTATGATCAGTGCTAAATCAAGATTTTGGTGAGGATCATGTGCTTGTAAAGAATGACAGGCTGCTAATTGCTTTGTTTGGATGTCATTAAGCGCATGCTAGCAGGCTAAATCAACATGACTAATGCACAGATTACAGATCTCAACTCTGAGTGTTTTACCTAAATCGCTTCGATGTTTGTTGATAGAGGTGAAGAATTGGGCTCACTTGTTGTGTTTGCTTTCATACAGTAAACAAACAGGACTAACACTTGTGCTTGAGAACTTTTACAACAAGCTGAGTTTTGTGGCATGTTGTCGAGAGGTCTGTGCCAATACTTAAATCTTGTTTCCAGAAAAACCTGTTTCCTGATTTATCATTTGCAGTTTGCACAACTTATCACCAGAGAGCAAAGGGTGGGGGTGTGCGGTGCGTTCCTTATTCACAAGGGGAAGGATAATTACTGCATATGAGTGTGTTTGGATGGAGCACAAATGCTTGTTGTTCGGATCAACGGTGCAGAGCCAGTTTAACCCAGGAAATGATATAGGCTTACCTTTCTCCTTTTCTGTGTGTCAGAACAGATTTTCTTTATGAGGCTGCAAACTCTGGGCTTGTGTAGATATAATATGATACATGTTCTTTCAGGCAGCTCAGTGACCTGTTCACATACGTTCCTATTCAGCGTGTGTCTTCTAGTCAAAGTTAAAGTGTCAGTTCAAGACCTATAATGCCAAATGGGAATCAAGTAGGTGGAGGGGAAGGATCCATCACATTATGCCCATAGCTGCAGACTCAGGAAGAGGGCTTGGTGTTGTTTAACCCTCCCCCACTACAGTGTGTGGTTGTCAGGAAGAGAGGCTCTTATTGGAGCCCCCTCCCCCTGTTGAGCTCTCCTGACTTCTCCGCTTTAAATGGAGTCCTCCATTACACATGCTGCTCATGGTCCTCTCCAGTTCAAGGGTTAAATTGCATGCATTGAGGCTGACGCTCAACAGTCCACTACACCTCTAGCTGTTGCCTGCTCACTGCTTGTTCATTTCGCTGTGTGCATTATCCACAGTTATGGTAGCGCTTGCACAAGACCATTCGTACAAGTGCTATTTGTGCACAGTAATAATAGTATTTGCACAAGATTTGTTGTCGTGCACGATTAGGGCTTAGTTTGACACGATAAAAATTATATTAAGTGTTTTTGTTTTTTTTTTAAATTTCTGTTTTGTTTCTGGCCACTTCATACATGCAAGTTAACTCCTGAGAACAACATCTAGGTCTTTAGTTGCTACATGCTTGACTTTCTTAACCAGGCGCTCACTAACTTAGTCTGTCCATGCTAACTGGTGCAGGGCAAGTGTTTGGTTTATTTTAGATTGTTTGCTGCAAACATCTGCCTGCTGCTCCAAACAGCAGGGTGGTCAAACTGAAACACTGGCCTAAATGAGGCTGAAAAGCTCCACAAAGCTGAAGAGCTTGGTGATCATTTTGACAAGACTTTTGGCACTATGAGCTAAATTAATACTGGTCATACTCAGTCAATACTTTACCAGTAGGGCTGGATGTCAGCAACGATCTCGCAATTCCGTTTGATTGGATTAAAATCTCGATCGTTCCGTTATATCAGATAAATACCAGTGTTGCGTAAAGTGCTTGAGGCTAAATTGTAAACACATTTCCCAGTTGTAAAACTCTGGGCTGTGGATTCATTTTCCTTGGCAAATGCAAAATGAGTAAAATATGACGCATCTATATATTTCTGAGTAAGCCTACATGTGCAGTACAGTTGAGATAATAATACAAAAATAAGAGCTGCCCCATACAGCTACATATGGACTGTCAGCAGCAGATACCTCAACTACATACAAACATCAAGTTTACGACTGAGCACAGACAGGACAGACATTAAATTCATCTGGGCTCCACTTTACAATCAGACTACCCTTATAAAGGATCTATGAATGGTTTATAACTAGTTTATTATTAGCTTGTTAACACTTTTATAAGCCGTTATAACACATCAGAAAAAAAGGAGCAACAGTGACCCGTTGCTTGCCAAATAGTGAGCCCACATTTCTCTGTACTGTTCAGCCTCATATCTCTTTGTTTTTCTCCATCATCCAGCGTCTCTACCTGCTGCTTCATCGCATGTTGAAGTTACCAGCAATTAACCACCGTCAGCGTCTTAATGGTCAAAAAGTTTCATCTGGCAGATCAAATTATGGCAGATCACATCAAATGATCAGATTCAGACTCTGAGGCCTCGGCAGTGTTGTTTACCTCGACATGCTCTCAGCAGCCGTCCTCACTGTGATCACAGCAGATTGTTCTGCACAGTGGCGATTAACACGGAGATGCTTTTTGCTGGTTGGTCTCTTCTTTAGGACTTTAGCACTCCAGGTAGAACACAGGTGGGAACCTTCCTTCACCTGGTGAACTGCTCACCCATCCTTTGTCCCACTGTTCACATCTCTGTGATTCTCCCTCCATCCACCTTCCTGTTCCTACCATTTATTATCAGTTACAAACATTAATAACTGGTTAATCATTAATAATGATGTGTTTCACACTTAACAATAAGGCCCTTTACCAGTTATAAACTATAGTAACTCATTGGTAGGATTAACGAGTAGTCAGCATTAGCTTCATCTTGCCAAATAGTGAGCCTGCATCAGTGTATGAAAACTGTGTTCTAACTTTATTATTGCTTGTTTATGATTTATAACGTGTTAACAACCACATTAATAGACTTTAATTTATAAAGCCTTTATATGGGTATTCTTATTGTATTGTCAGTTGGCAGTGAATGAGTAGAGACGTCTAAGAGTGTAAATAAGGATTAAGTGTTTTCATCAGCAGACAGCTCTGATACTCTCTGCTATGGACACAATATTGTATTTAGTTTCTTCACCCATCCACAATTTATTTGTTTAACAGGTGACAAGCCACTTTTTATACGTCAGATCGACTAATGGCAAAGGGGTTTGCAGCAATTCACAGGTTAGATAATGCAGATAAACTAATGAAGATTAGGGATGGCACGAGAATCAATATTTTAGTACCAAGTCGACGCCAAAAAATTTCTCTCTGCAGAACTGTAGATGTTGTTGGAGAAGAAGAAAGGAGGCACAGTAAACAGTAATAGCAACACATGGAGTTGCTGCAGCAGGTGAGGGTGCAGCGACAGGTCCACAAGACTGGTGTATGGAGATATTGTGTACATGGATCAGCGGGGGCGAGTTATAGACGACCAAACGGTGTCACAGAGGTTTTAAATGAAAGGAGGAAACACTTCAGACTGATATGAGCAGCTCAGAGACGGACGTCAGATCTGTGTACAAAGTTCAGACTGAGTCAGTCTATTATTCACTTTATATTACCACGTCTCCCTTATTGTTTGCGAATTGCGACTGCTGGCGTCTGTTGCGCACAAGGGCTAACGTTAGCTTGTTGAGGCTAATATAGCCACAGCTCATAACATAATAACAGGATGTAACGCTGACTTTTGAATGAATATTTTCACACCGCTGTTCTGTCAACTGTTAGTCAATTTAAACTACAGCTTGCACAGTGAGTATATAGAGGTGTGTGTGTGTGTTGGTGTGTGTGTGTGTGGGTGGAAGCCTCTGCTGTTTTCATGTTTTTTTTTTTTGCTGTTTGGTTTTGAGAATCGCTGAACTTCATTGGTCTGGTATTGTGACATCCCTAATGAAGATACATGAAGATTAAGCAAAGTCTGATAAAAATGTCAAGATCATACAGATATAGATCGTCGTCATTGTTCCCATTCCACTAAGCCATTGCTATTTAGTCAAAACTGGGCTCTTTCAGTACTTGTATACAGATTGCTCGATCTGGAAAATAAAGAGAAGTACCACTGACAGTTTCCATTTTAGTTGCTGGAACACATAAATGTTTCTCTCAGGCTCTTCCTGCTTCTGTTTGTTGTTGTTTATGGAATTTCTTAGATACATTACATTGAATGTGGTTTTCTCTTCTTGTTATATGACTGTTTTAGACATTGCTCACTTGCTCACTTAGATGATGAATTGGAAGGTTAGTTAAAAACAGTTAGCATAACCAAAAAAAAAAAAAAAAAAAAACTATCCCAGTAATTTAGATCGGCTGTGCTGCAGCCTGAGCTCATTGTGTCATTGGGTGATAATCTGCTGCTGATCCTGATCTCTCAGGGTTTTTTGGAGCTCACAGTTTCTATGACAGAAAACGTATTTTCATGTAGACGTTAAACTTTTTGCAGAACTTCACAGTGAACTTTGCCGCTCTGTGCAATTCAGGTTAAAGTTGCTTCAGGCAGCTTTTACAGCCGTCAGCTGGTTATTGCAACGCTGTGCCCACGAGGTGCAGCTCCACTTTGTCGGCCGTCTGTAGTCACACCTTACCAATGCAGCACGCACTCTGCAGGCAAAGGTGTTATTGTAGCTTACCTTGTCATTGTCTCTCTCATTACATGGATCAGTAAAGAGCAGAAGAGTGAACCACATCCTATGCAGAGACTCTGCAGAGCGCTGAACCCTCCCCCATCCCTGTGCCCTTGACCTGTGCTCTGGGTTTCATCTCTGATGCTTTTCTTTTCCTGCCCCAGCTTCCCTAAACTGACACATCCTCTGTCACAAGCCCAACAGACCATGAACTCCTTGGGTGGGTCTAATTCCTCAAGGCTGTTTTATTAAAACTTCAATTTTAGCACCGTTCTTTATTTAAAAAATCGTGTCAAGTCATCTCTGAAAGAACACTGTCATCACTGTCTTGGTTCACATTTGCACAGGCACACACATGTACACTTGGGAGTGGCCCTGTAAAACCACTGTCTATCCAGGGAGCAGTTTACCTGAGGGTTGGACAACTTAACCTTGCAGCCTCCTTAACACAACAGCCATTAATGCTCCATATTTATTTGAAATATTCAGCAGAATTAGAATTAAATGTTTCACAAACCGTTTAAGCTTATTCAAGAAACATGTGCATTGACGTCTAATCTGCAACAGGATCATAGAGAGATTATTCACTCATGAATTGTGATAGATATTTTAATGGCAGACTGAAATACTTCTCTACATTTGTTAATTATCGTTGGATGTTTGTGAATTTACCGTTAATCATTAAAACTTGATGGGCGCTTGCCGTGTTGCAGTGACTCTTAGTTTCAGCGATGAGTGTCAGAAAACCTTCCCGTGTTCCTGGTGTGGGGAGAAGATTACATTAACCCCAGTTTTACCAACGTTTACAGACTGCTGAATTGTTCAGCTAAATAAATTAACTCAAAATAGAAGTCCTGTGTAATAGCTCTTGTAAATCAGACTCAAACGCGGTGGAATAATTAAAGAGGAGCTTTTCATGCTAATGAAGTGTTTTTCAAGTTTCCTTTACAGAAACTCAGCTATGAAATAGGATAGTAGTGCAACCATCAATTAAAGGAGCATAGTAGAGCTCCTCCGCTGACTCCCTTTGGATGTACCATTTAAACTAATTGGAACCAGAGCCGCTGGTGTGTTAAACAGGCATGTTTGGAAAGACAGCAGTGCAGCTCTCGAGACGCTCCGGCATTGTTAGTGGGTCCAGTGTTTCTGCTTCGAGTGTTCATCACCACCCTTGTTTCTCTTCATGATTTATTGGTCAATAGAAGCAGCAGACCGGGAGGATTAGGTCGCTCTTTGTTCCGAATGGCAAAATGTGCCGTCACGACAGCAGCGCGGTAACATGTTGAGCCCACAGAAAACCTCGTTCACTTCCTGTTGTCAGACTGAACGTCTTCAGTGTGATTTACTTTCACATAAAACCAGGTGCAAGAATCAACAGGTTTTGAAGATTCAATTTGACAGAGCAGGATCAGAGAAGGGAATCGAATCACATACTTGTACATACTTTTGAGTTGTTTCTTCATGATAGACACTTTAAGTCACCTCAAAAGTTTTGGAAAGTAAAACTGTGTTGTGTGTGTGTGTGTGTGTGTGTGTGTGTGTGTGTGTGTGTGTGTGTGTGTGTGTGTTGGCAGTCTCTGTGTAAAAATGTGTCACTTTTCCAAATAGCGCGTATCTCCTTTACAAATGATTATTCAAAGTTAATGTTAGCTCTATCGTGGTTTATCAGTAAAAGGTCAAGCTGCCAGCTGTGTCACATTCTTCCACACCAGTTAATAGCTGTTTTGAATTTTCAAGCAGAAAACATTTCTCAGATTTCAAACTGGCTCTCTGTGACTTTTCCTGGACCCACTCGCAGAGCAAACCAGTGCTTTGACAAACAGCCGTTCAAATATTAACTGTAATTGCAAAGTATCCCTTCAAGTTGCTCATTGACTTTGTCTTATGTCCACAAATCCACTGACCTTTCTAGTGTTACGTGTAACTGCGCCGCTGCTCCAACATGAGCTGCTTTTTTGCCTGCAGCCACGGAGGGACAGCGTACAGGAAGATGGTTCAGTGGTTATCTTTGGCCTCTGTGCTCCTCACAGTCATGCAGGCTGTAGCCTCTGCAGCGGGATGTGTGTATGTGACACAAACACTTCCTCTCGTCGTGCATTACCCTGAGAAACACCTCAGTCTGCATTTTCACATTTGGCCTCCGCTGCTTACTTTTACATGTCAGAGGAGCAGGGTTCGTGTTGAGACACAGAGAAGTACAGTCATGGACCTGGTCGTCCCGTTTCTTCTCTGATGAGGACACATGTATATTTTTGTAACACGTACTTCTTAATTAAGTAATTTAATTAATTTTAACAGAGTGGTATTAGTGCTAACATGCAAACTAATAGGCTTTAGTTATATAACATGTTCTAGTTACTTGCTATTTAAAAATAAATAAATAAATAATAATAATAATTTTTGTACTTGTTTATTTTTATAATTCTTTTCATTCTTGAGAGATGTACAACTTTGTCATTTATTTAATGTGTTTCCAAAAGGGAAAATTTATGCACAGACTTCCATTAAAATAATAATTTCAAGTTTCAACTAATATAAACTCTTCTGTTTTCATTCCTTTTAAGGGTCATTTTAACTGATAATAATCATCATAATAAATTAATATGATAATAGTGAGTATCCAGTGAAACATGATATTTTTGAAGCAGTTATCAAACGATGTCCTTTAAAAAGAAAAAAGAAGGGGAAAAAAAAGCTGATATATTGGCCTGACTTTGGCCTGATTTATAACACTTGTTGAAAAGCTTTTATTGCACTTAATGTCAGAAGTCGTCAGCCTGTCTGTGCTGGTGTGTGTGGGAGGGGCGAAGACGCTCACAAGGTGAAACGGAAAGCAGGGAAGAGAAATGCGACTGTAATGACAGCAACACACATCTGAAAATTTCACCCTGAGCTGAAATGAAAGGAGCGTAAATTACAAACACAATGTTTTGTTTTGTCGTCTTTTTCATTGTTTTTACTTTTGATTTCTTCGGGGGGGCACTGGCACTGAGATTAGTAGCTTTTTATTTCTTTTATTTCCTTTAAGGCACCGACCTGTTACTGGCCTGGTTTCATGTGGTCTCCCTTTAATGTTTTTTACAGGCTCTCTGGCTTTTCTCTGCTCTGAAATAAATAGACGTCTAACACACTAATTGCTGATCTGTACCGCTGTTTCACACCTTGCATGACATCCATGAGCATGATTATTGATTTTGAGGAGGTTAATGAGTTCAGTTTTTTTCCAGCCTGCTACAATTAAAGCTTCCTGCTGTGACACAAACATGGACTTGAAGGGATTCCCCCTGTTTTCAGCAGGAGTTGTCTGAGAGCAACTCTTTTCATTACTTTGTTCATTGGCTTTCGTTCATTTTGAATTTACAGAGTAAAACAGAACATTCAAACATTCATTAAGACCCTGCCTCCCACCCTTATTATTTAAATATTGTGTTATGCATATAGGTTGAAGTGACTATAAACAAGAATTCAAATAACTTGAGTAATGTCCACTAGCAAAAATATATAAACAATAAAAATAAATTAATAAATAACTAAAACACATATACATATATACTGTATACACACATACATGCACACATATTTTTCTATTATTACTTATTGTTATGTTATTGTTGGCACTGCAAAACTAGAGACAATGGGATCACACCAGGCACAACACCGGTCAGCATGTTGATTTACAGTCCCATGAGCATTATTACTACTGACTACGTGGTGTTGGTTCGACGGTATCGTGCAGGTTGTGACGCTATCACAGGGACAAGATCTGTCCACAGACAAATAAACTCCTGCCAAAGTGCTCAAATCCTCCTCTGTGGTTGTTCCCGCTACAGTAGTTGTCTGCACACACACACACACAGACACACAAGGTGAAAACAAAAGCAGCCGTGGTGTGGCGGCTGGTAAACGTTAGATGTAGCTGGAATAAATCCTGCATCGTTTTAGGTTTTAGGTCAAGTGTGAGTGTGAGTGAAGAATTCTGCAAATGCTATTATATCAAAATGTTTAACCACGTTTTGAGGAGATTAAAATTTTCTCTATTTATACCAAGACATGGTGATGCAAACTACAGCCACCCACATCACAAAAATGTCTTCTCACTTTCCCTCAGTGTGTCTAGCCAAGCGCATAATTTTGAATTGATTTGGCCAGATATTCACTGCTAAGACAGTTTTAAAAATTAAATTCATGTTCTTGGTTTCAGTGAATAAACAAATAATGAAATGATTGATTTATGTGTGAAAGCGGCATCACACCAGAAACAAAACAAACATGATCTCTAAATAAGAGTTTATTCCTTACATTTTGTCAGACTAGCAACTGAAACCGTTTCCCTGAGCGTGCTCAGTGAGGTCTGCCCCCAAGCTACCGTCCAGATATTGAATATAATACATGTAGATTTGTTTATAATAAACGACGAACTTCCTGGTAATGTTTCTCTTTTGTGGTGCAGTTGCAGCTTTCTGCAGCCGTCTGCTTAATCAGAGGAGAAACAGGTTCACATAAAGGTATGGTAAAAGCAGCAGCAGCCACAGGGAGCTGATTAGATTAAGAGTTGCGTGCATGAAGACCGGAGCTACTTCAGACTATAGCTACATAGACAGCACTGTTTAGTAGAATAAACCTATTTTTGCAGGATTTGTAATCATTTTCATAATTGCATCCATTAATAAAGGCAGTGTGAGTAAGGAGCAGATAGTGAATCGATCTCCCAGCTGCTTGTTTTCTGTAGGATGGATATTGCAGGCTGCCGTCTTATCACTCCCTTGCTTATCCTGTGGGCAGGTTCTGGCCCCACATCCCCTCTGACTCCCAACTGTTCCTCGCAGACGCAGCATGGAGAGCTTGTCTTGATCTGTGCTGTTTGTAAATGCCATACAGGGACTGCTCTGTCCTTCATCATTTCTCCCACAGTCTGTTGATGGTCTTTCATCTCGCTCAGGGTTTTTTTTTTTTTTTTTTTGTACCCACTAACGATGGGAAAGGGCTTTGATCTAGTGTCCTATCAGTAAGAGTGTGGGCTTTACGCTCTCATACTCCTCCTCGCTCCCTTGCAGCCTCTCTCTGAAAACATATTGTCAGGGCGTGGTGGACAACGCAGTCCACCCAGCTGAAGAGCCTTTGTTTGTTGTGGTTCAGCGTAGCTTTGCCAAGGGCAACTGCCTGAGTGGATCTCTATGACATTCTTGCATTAGTAGTGGTCTGTTAAATTAGACCCTATGTTTCCTGATGTTTTGCAACTTTTTGCATCTCGGAAACAACAACCTGAGCTCTCGAACAAAACAAACCTTACTTCCCATAATACTTTGGGTGGACTCAAAGTTCCACACATTCACATCTGCAATCTGCAAAGGTATAAAACGTTTTGAATGCAGAGATAAGTTTCTATAACTATCCAGAGATCCAGTACAAAAAAAAGACATGCTGAGTAAAAGCTGCTCAGAGTCTCTCCCTCTGTTTGAGATTGTTTCTCATAGTTTCATTGCATATGTGTAGAGCTGCCGGAGCACAACGGATTGATGCTTTTTTCTCCAAGTAAAATAAAATATTTACAGTTCACATAATCCCGCTGAAATTTATTTACATTTTGAAGCACTTGAATATCCAGATCAGTACTACAGTGTATGTTGTTACAGAGCTAATTAAAACAAATGAAATGGTCAAAGTTGTTATATTGACATTTAAGGTGTACTGACTTATTTTCAAACGTCAATCATGCAAGAAAACATTCCACCTTAAAAGTGTCCAGTAGCTGCGAGTAGCCTCTGAGCTGCTCAGTGAATTAAATCGTTAATTAGTAAAGACGCATGAAAAAGTCCGCCTGTTACGCTCGGACTACTCGTGCTGCTGGAAATGAAAGCTAGCTTAGCTACGGTTTCATAGCCTAGCCTGTTAGCGTAGCTCGTCCTCTCCCTGCACTGCAGCTTCACCTCAAAAGTGATGTTTGTAATGCAGCTTCATTTACTCAAAGTAAGTAAATAAAATCATTCAAAACACAAACTACCTGTTCAAACGTGTTCATTCACCTGCTGCTTAATGCTACGCTAATTACAACCTGCTACATCCGTGGTCTAATATCACTGAGCTGGATGTTTGTCTGATGCTGCGTAATATTCTCAACATGATCAAACTGATCATAAATTCAGTCAAACATCTTTCCACAGATCATTCGACTCGTAGTTGACTGATCTGTGGAAACTTGTCACCGTAGGAACAGTTTACAGGTTACATAACCTTCGAAACAAGCTGCAACTCAACCGTGCACAGTTGGTTCCCTTGCAGCACAGTGCCGTAACAAATTGTGGTACGTGGACGTCTGCAGCAGAGCCTCGCGTACACCCTCTGATGACGAACCCTTGCACACTCACAGATGCAGAAATTATAACTTTGGCTTTAAGCCGGGGAAGTGGAGAACTGAGCAGAGGTATATTCACCTTCTCTTCCGTGCTGCCCTTTGGCCTCTTCAACCCACGAGTCTGTCTCCGCTCCTGGTTAGAGATGCCGTAACAGAGCCTTTCTGCTGCGGTATTCCCCAGAGGAACGTTCTGGTGTTTACATGTATGTGTGTGGTTTGGCTGCTTTTGGTGCAACGGATCAGGCCTGGCCCGTGCTGGCACCCTCCGTGGTACCACCTGCTGGTGCCATTCTGGGCAGAACCAGCGCTGTGTTGTTCCCCTCGTCCTCCGCAGGCACCAGCACATTTCACATGAGCCAACTGCTGCAGAGTCATCTCAATAATATGGAGGGTTTTTAGGGTTGTTGAT
Organism: Seriola dumerili; assembly: GCF_002260705.1. Taxonomy (NCBI): domain Eukaryota; kingdom Metazoa; phylum Chordata; class Actinopteri; order Carangiformes; family Carangidae; genus Seriola; species Seriola dumerili. The sequence goes on from NW_019174280.1 coordinate 22,483,009, forward strand.
CAGCGCCACTGACTCACTGTGTTCCTGGGCAGGTGCTAAGATACCCTATCATTTGCATTGTCAACCTAACAACGGACAACAACACATTTCAGATATCCATCCATTTATATATATTCTGGGTCGAGGTAGCAGCAGGTGAAGCAAGGTAGTCCAGACGTCCCCCTCCCCAGCTCCTCCTGGGGGACCCCGAGGGGGGTACCCAGGCCAGATAAGATATGTGGTCTCTCCAGCGTGTTCTGGGTCAGCGCTGAGGGGTCCTGCCAGTTGGAAAATGACTAAATCCTTGTTTAAAACAAAGGGAAACAAAGTGGTGTTATTCAGTTTTTGGCATTTTCATAAATTTACCGGACATTTTACTAAGACGACCTGGCTCCATTAATCACTGATAAGCCTCCACTTAGAATCAACTTTTCAATGGTGATGAAATGATCTCTATTAGCTTACGAGCCTCTGTAATTCTTTGAGAATACTTTTCTGTTGTAGAGGATCAGACAATGACTTCATAAATATGCTGATAAAAGATTCAGAAAGACTTTTTGGGGGCTGGTAACAATTTCAAAACAACCACTTTGCTTGTTGTACATTGTTAGCTAGCACGCTATCAGGGGCCGGTCCAGGTCATCGTTCTTGCAGCATTTATTCGCCAAGAAGTAACTTGGCAAACACCGACTGCTTCTAAAGTCACAATGTCTTTTTATTTATCCGTCTACACATTAAAGAAGAAACAAGCATGATCATAATAAGAACTTTTCTTCTTTTGATGGAGCCAGGCTAGCAGTTTCCGCTCGCTTCCAGTTACCGGCACAGTACAGCTATATAGGCCTCGACCTTTATCCACTGTATCCGACGCCTGGAGATGAATCTGAAATCAGCGTCCGACATAACCGATGTCCCGGGGTCAGTAAAAGTTTATTAGACGTGGGATCCCAATATATATATATTTTTTTTTTTAATAAATCTCCCAGACAGAGACAAAATAAGTCCTGATGTTTCATAGTGTTAAGTTTTATTGAAACAAACACTGTGACGTCCATGTGCTGTGACACGCGTCAGATGATGGTGTCGTTGGCTTCTTCCTGAACACGCAGTGTGATGAGAGGGTGTGTTTTGATTTACTGCCTCACTATTCAAGATGTGACGTTTGCATCAGGAAAGGACGGATGATTGTGGAAAATAAAACAAAACAAAATAAAATGTAGATATAACGTTTTACAGTGAGAGGGAGTTACTGACATTTTGAGTGTTTTGGATAGCTGTGGTGATACTACACAGGGTTATATTACGAGTCAATTGCCCTGATGTAGGTGAAAAGGCCCTGCTCACTGAAGGGCGACAAGTATGACTTGAATGTTTGGAGAGGGCTGGAATAAGACCGAGTGGTATCTCAGCAGCAGAGGAGTCACGTGACTTGGCTGCTATTTGTCTTTTGGTTGGCCTCAAGGTGGGGAATGATACTCCTAACAGCTGCGGGAAGCATTTCCGGCAGAGGGGTTTCTCCTCTGCCAAGCACACGGAGGTCCAGCAGCACACTGGAGCAGGGATGTATCGATAACCACTCCTCCACTAACCAATACGTATTATATGCACTGAACTTTACTTTTCTCTGACTAAGCAGAAACATATCAGGGGAATAGTTAATTTAATTATTTTTTATCCTGTGGAGAAATCTGACATGTTTTCTATAAAGGCATTTATATCTGATGTTATAGATTTATTCTTGGTTAATCGGCGAGGACCTGTTGGAGGTGTGGTGTATTCGTGAACTGATGCAACGAGCTGACCAAAGACAGAAGTGCAGCTAATGTCCCGCCGTCTGAGTGCTTCAAAGAGCACGATGACATACAGTAAGTGCATTTCCTCAGGCAATAAAGGGTGAAGATTTGGCCGCTGCATACTTGGCATGTCATCGCTATTAGCGCCTGAGTGCAAGCAACCTCGTTGTGTTCAATCGCCTCGCAATGAGTGTTGAGAGACGGCGCTGCCACCCAAGCTCTCGCTGCAGTTGACCCAGAGGTCACCGGTTTGAATCCCAGGCCAGCTGAGTCTGGGAGCGGGAACTGGATGACACATTCTTTCCCATCCCTCAGTCTCTGGTGTGGAGGCGCCTTTGAGCAAGGCACTTGGAGCTCACTGAACAATAGAAGCTGTAACTGTACCGAGAAGGAAAGTTTCCAGTTTTATGTAATGTAGATGTATAAATTAGTTTAATTAGATTAATAAATTAGGACTTTTATGATATGAGATGTTAGTTGCAATCCTAATATGTTTTCCCTCTTTCTGTAACAGATATTTTTTTTTATCAGTTAATCTGCTGCTTGATTAATTGATTTGCCAAAGGATCTATATTAAATATTAGGGAACAGTGAAGAAGATTCACTGTATCCTAGAGCCCGAGGTGACGTCATCAAACAGTTTAAAACCCCAAATTATTCAATTTACTATAATTTAAGATCAAGAACATTTGAGACCCTTTTTTATGTGATTATTTGATTATCAGAATAATTGTGGATTAATTTTCTTTCAATCGACTAATTGTTGCAGCACTAATAAACGGATTTTATATTTTTCAAGTGAAACTACAATAAAAATCCCTCGTCATTCCAAACTGGATCCTTTAGGTTTTTTGCCAAGTGGCCTTTTAAAATGATTCAGTCATAGAGTGATCATTTGTTGTATCTCTTGTTTGCAGCAATTTATTCTGGTGTCTGGTCTTAAATACGTGTTGTAGTGTAGAAGTGTAAAGTGTCTTAACACTTATTAAATGTGTGTTCAAAGTGTTAAAGAGGCATTGCTTTTTACAGATGAGTTCAAGACCTGCTTTGTTCTGTAGGAAATATGATGTGTTTTCTTTGAGGGAGATGGCAAGCTCGGTTGGTGTGTTTGCATTGTTGCAACACTGTGAAAGAGGTGTGTGTGTGTGTGTGTGTGTGTGTGTGTGTGTGAGAGTGTGTGTGTGTGTGTGTGTGTGTGTGTGTGAGAGTGTGTGTGTGTGTGAGAGAGAGACTTCCTCTTGAAGGTGGGGCTGTGGAATGGGATTGACATGGAAGTTATGTCTGGTATTTATGGCGCTTTGTTTGCAGCTTTGTTATCTCAGGGACTGGGCACAGAAGGCTGTGAATGTACCTGAGTACAAAGCAGGAATTAGTCGACCTCCACTATTACTATTATGAAAATGAGCCCCACGGTTTTGAGTTGACAGAAAGTCTTTTCAAAAGTGTCTCAGTTGGTGAATTCGCTGCACCATTTCCCCCGGAATCTGAACCGGACGTCCTGTGCTGAACGGCCCGTCACAAATAAATGTACCGTTACACCCCTGCTGTACATACACAGTGCTAGTGCTTCAGCTGATAATGTCTTGACTTGTAATTTTTTAATGCTAGAAAAAGACAACCCAATGAATTCCCAGGCCCGAGCACCTTGACTGAGGCAGCCAGCAGCAGAACTGAGCTTTTACTAGGCACTGGTTGCTTCCTGACTCTCCCACAATAGAGGAATGGGCAGAGGTAGTTAATGAAATATACATTTAAATTTAAATAAATTACATTTTCACTTCGCCTACAAATGAATAAATTTACTAAGTTATGGTCAAACTGGGTTTCCTGTGTTCGACGGTCACGGCCTCATTTTGTGGAGTTAACAAATGAATTGAACCCTGGTTGTTTGTACGGGGGCTTGGACGGGTGTATATACATGTAGGTGTATATACATGTGGGTGTATATACATTTCTTGTCTTCTTTTTTATCCTGGAATGTCTCCCAACTCATTAATGCACACATGATTCTTCATATTGTAAAATAGCTATGGGAAATTCTATTGATTACATGCCATTCTGTTCATTTACTGCTGACCTCTACTACTCTGTAACAGTAGTTTTTCTGTAACTGGTGAAATCTTCCCGACTATCCACTAAACAAAGAATTGCAATAAAAAAAAAAAAAGAACTAGTATAAGAGGTTGTATCTGTTGGTAATTGTGGAGGAATCTGCTGCCACGCAGCTGAGCAGAGAAAATCTGTCACAACCAACCACCCAACCCAACCCTCACTGGTATCAGATCAGTTTTCACATAACTTTGGTTTCCTTCACTTCACTGCCGTCTGTGTTGATCTGACATAAAAGCAGTCGTGTTGTTCTGAGCCGGACGTCGGCCGTGCATCGACTCTCAGTTCAGTTAACCTCAGCAGACGTTAAGTGTTTTGTACCTGGTCGATGTAAGTCACAGGGTGCTTGTGTAACCCCGTCCTCCACTTAACAACTCCGCTGCTATTTCTTTTTTTTTTGTTAGTTGGAGCCAGCAGGTTCACTCTGCCACATGTCCATGAGTCACTATATGACTCGTTGTTGTAGATGGACTTAAGAGCTCTTCCACACAGTGATCAGAACAAAAAAAAAAAACAGAGCTCCTTTGTGCAATCAGTGAGCGCAGTGAAGTATCTCTGTTTGTCCAGCGGCCTCGCTGCCCCGTGCATCTAAATGTTCTGCAACCACGTCAGCTGTTTCACAACCCTTTTAACCCAACACGTATCCTGCCCCCACATGCTGTTGGAAATACTGGAAACTAAAGCTTCACAGTGAAGTTACAGATGCAAAATGATCTGGATGTAAATGTTCTTGAATTATAATGTTTTAGAATAATCATGTTTATCTGTACGTGATGGTTCTCGTCACTTCCTCCGTGTGACTCAGGATCGTCTTGACAGCTGGTAGATGGGAGCATTGGACAAACACATGAAGGCAGAGTTAATCCTTCACCTGACGGACGGCACACCTGCCACAGTCTAAAGTCAGACCTCTTTTCTTTTCTTTTTTTTTAAAGTACAAAGTTGCTGAAAGAAATTCTTCATCTAAAATGAAGATAGAAAAAATGTTATGCTTCACGTTTATATGGGAACTTTACGATATATAAAGTTAATTAGTCGATTGTCACAAAATTAATGGGCAAATTTTTTGAAAATCTTTAATCATTAATGATTAAGAAAGTGATCTGGTTCCAGCTTTTCAAATGTGTGGATTTTGCTTTTTTTCATTTTTTTCCTGATAATTTACTTTTAAATATTATTTACAGAGATTTACAAAAGTCTGAGACCACTTGTTGTGTACCGTGTATATTGTGATGCCCCTCCCACTTTCTGGCGAACCTCAGCAAAACCGAGACGTCCTCCTTTTTTATGTCCCTGTGGTTTTGTCTGTTACAACTGAGTATTAGGGCCACATTGAGGAAAACACAGAAATATGAAATTTTGAGATTTAAGTTGTAATTTTACAAGGAAAAAGTTATGAGAATTTAAAATGTAAAATTTTGAGAGAAAAAGACAGAATTTTTAGGAATATTACATCAACCAATGAAAACAAGTGAAAGGACAGTCAGTGGCAGCTGCTGATTATAAAGAAACTTAGTCTATTCTTTTGTTAGACAATGTTTTCAGTGTCATCATCATCATCATCATCATGATGATGATGATGATGATGATGATGCTAAAGTAGAACTTCACAGCTCCACATCCCTCATTTTAATGCTTCTGATATTTCCCCTCTAAAACAACATGCGACCTTAAATTACAACTTTATTCTCATTATAATATAACTTTTTTTCCTTGTAATATTGTGACTTTATTCTTTATTCTCTCTGGTTCTGGTATCTGAAATAGTGTTGTCTGGTCATGTGTTAGCCTGGCACACCTCGGGACGTCTTGGCATCTTGATATAATTCGGTTAGTTGAGTCGATGAATTATTATATTATTAATATTATTTGGTGGCTGGAGTTTTGTGTGGTCAGTGCATTGAATTTGCGTTGTGTAGCTGCAGGATTCACTTCATACTTGTGAAACAGACTGTGAAGCAGATATCCTGGGTATGTTGAGCTTGCTTCTGGTAAGATGATAAGATCAGTGTTTGTAAATAGGTCACCATTAATATTGTATGTTTGTTTAATAGTTACTGGGCTGTTTTTAAAACTGAGGGAATGTGAGACATCCTCCTTTTTTATTTATTTATTTATTTATTTTTTTATGTCCTTGTGGTTTTGTCTTTTGACTTGCGTTGGTGTTTTGATTTTGTTTGTAAATCTGAATATGACACAAACATGAAAAAATATAAATATCATATCTTTTAACCATTTTAGCAGCTGCACGTGGAGACGGTTAGCTGATGTAGTTCACCTGGGCCCATGTGCTCTCTCTCTCTCTCGTGTAGCTGTCAGTGAAAGGAAAATGCCTTTTACTCCGTGTTTTCACTCCTCCCGATTCTCCTAAATTTCAGAGTTTTCAGCATTTGCCGCGACATATCTTGTTGTCGCAGAAACGTTGTTTTGCTGTCCAAACACAAGAGGATCCACCAAGACGTGCAGTGATGGGAAAAATATCAAGATATGGAGCAGAAAGCTGTTCGTTGTTTGGTCATGCCAGATCCCCGCTGCTGCACTTTGCTGACTTTGTGATATCTTATATAAAGTGCTCAGACATGCATCCAACTGCTTTATATACCCATTTTAAAGGTTTTCATTGCAGTTTTTTCCTCCCATTGTCTCGACTTTGATTGGTCGGGTAAAATCTCCACCCTCCTCTTGGCCTGTGGCAGTATTTGGAAGAATACTACACTGCTTGCAATGGATGCCAACATTTTGTAAAGCTTTTGGCTCCTTTCACTCACACTGTCCCAATAAGGTGTGAGAGTAATGTACATAGTCATGTGACTTGGACGCCGTTGTTTTGCAGAATGTTTGTTTTATTGCTGGAAAAACAACCTCTATCATGTGACCTATCTCCCCTGAAAGTCGGTTTTGGAAAGTTCAGCTTATGGATTACACTCTACCTGCTCAATGAGAGTCTGTGTCGGGGCTTGTCAGCTGGCAATTAATGTTTCCACAATGTAAGGAAAAACACTGCACTGTGCTCTGCTGAGGCCATCGCTGCTGCACGCTTGTTTCCTTTCACTTAGATAGTGTAGATAACTCACACCCCCTTTTTTTTACTTCAGATGTTCTCACGAGAAACCAAACAAAAAGATTAGCGGTTTAGGAAAAGGCTTTTCATTTTGCTGAGGTTTCTATTTTAAGCCCAGGCTGTGGTCATGACATATAACACCTAAGGAAAGTTAAACGGGGAGCGGGGGTCCTCAGAAACAACTGCTGCTGTGCAGAGGTGGACGGTTCTCTCACTAAACAGCTGCACCTTTTGGCTAAATTTATCTGTTGAAACAGTGAGACCCAGGGTGTAAAGCCTGATTATGTGTGGACAAAGCTGTAAATTACTAAAATATTTTAATTGCCAAGTATTTTGTGGCGACTCGACTCTGGTCGGTGAGGGTTGATTACACATTGTGATTGACCAGTGCCCCCAGTCTCATGTGCACCCTGAATGACACACACAAAGAGAAAACTGATAAAGAGTCAAGGTCAGCAACACTTGTAGTTCATTATCATGTTGCTTTCACCACCGGTAGTCAAGGCTGCGAGAGCCAATCGGGGAGAGACCACGGCTGTCTGCGTCATTGTTTCCAAAGGTCTCCGTTTTCGCCCGTCCAAGACTCCAACACAACCCCAGAGTTTTCAAACTGAAACGGGTCCAGCTGCTTTTTCCAAAAGTCTCCGTGTCAGTAGCGGTGTGGACGGCAGCCTGTGACAGACGGGTCTGAGAGCGAGAGGAGGCGAGGAGGGGCCGAGTCGATCAATGTGCTGCACACAGCTCTGCAATGATGTTACCCATTTGACATAGAAAATCAATATGTCAGCATTGATATTGTGCTGAGCCGCCACAAATAAAGCTGCGGCTGGGCCAGGGTTTGAACGACCATGGATGTCTGTGTGATGGTTTTGTGAGGACGCTTTGGTGTCCTTTTACAGGTTTTCCCGTGCGGGCTGTATCCAGGTCGGCGTTTTATCTTCATCTTAAAAAAACGAGACAGTCCGTCTTTACAGACGTTTTTGTGATGATGGTTTCTATTTGCAAACAAACGGCTTGGAGAGAAAAGTGCCTTGAGTCCAATCTGCAACAGATTTCAAGCACTTTGAGAAATCTGCTTTGTGAAATTTATAATTCATTGTTTTCTCCGAGGTGAATAAGCAGGAAAACAAATTATTCCTGATTCACGATTCCTCGTTGAGGAAAGAAAAATAGATACTCAAAATGGCCTGTATCTAGTTTAGTCTGATTAGAAATCATTGAATCAAATCCACATGGTGTTTTCACATCATTATAAAGCTTTTCTGTCTGAAATGCTAATGTGAGACTAAACTAGAATACATAGGGTCGTTAGTCGTAATTTGATTCATATTTTATTTGGTTTGAGAGTCTCTCCAAAATCTGCAGCTAAAAACGACTTTTATTTAGGTTTGTCATAGTAAACCTAATAAAGGTTGTTTAATACAAATTTTAAAAAAGTGCAGGATACAAATTTATTATAATAATGATGATTTCTCCCTTGGGTTCTGGCCTTGGGTTGATGAGCAATTGATTTAAATATTTTTTGGGATCTCAATTAATAACCGAAAATCACAAGAGACCAGACAGACAACAAGACCATAAATGAAGCATCATATTCTCCAGATGTAAAGGAACATGATCGTTTGGTACAAGACTCAACAAAAGTCACATCATCATCATTTTTATTTATTTATTTATTTATTTTTCAAGGGAAAAATAAAAAAGCAAAAATGACCATTCCAACTGAAATTGTGACTCACGTCGCAATCTGCCAAAAACAACCACAATATGATTTTTGTTTGCATTCTGTTCAGCCCTGATGGCGACTGTTTTAACTGAGGCTGGGACCTTATCATTATCATATCAAACTGTATCATATTACTGAAGAAAGTTTCATTTGAAATCGGCGTGGGAGAGACGCTGGGGAATCACTTTGATATGTGTACAATGTACAGATGTTGTCGTTCTCTGTCAGTAACCGCACCGTTGTTGGACCAGACATTTCCTGCTGGCGACTACGTATCTGTGACTTTGCATCTTGTTCATACCATAAAGGAGGAACGCAGCTCTGTGAAGATGAGCTTGTTTATGTAATTGTGGAGGGTTGACCCTCTGGTCATCTGTTTCCACATGTGGACGTGGAGTTGGAGCATGGTTCGTGGTAGTATGTCATGAATCCATATTAAGAAGGATGAGAAAAATCCTGTCAAGAAACATTTTCTTATGCTCTGTCCAGTGTTATGAAGTCACAGAGTCTGTGAAGGACTCTGATATTCAAACACAAAAATGCTTGAAAGCTGACAAACATTTGAAATATGTAAAGTTTACAGTAGTTTACAAATCACTTGTGAGGCTCATTTTTGTCATTATCAATCTTGTTTCATTTTTAATTCTGGGAGGTAACTGTAAACTAAGTAACTCATAAACTACATGAAGTAACGGAACGTAATTGATATGCAAAGCTGACGTGTCGGAGCCTGAATCGTGGTCGTCCGCAGAAAAGATGATTACAGCATCCCTGCTTTGTAAATGTTACACCCATTAATGACGCAAATAGTTTACAGTGATTATTATGTTAATTATATTAATTCCTACATTGTGAATTATCGTGCGTCTTTGTTGTGCAGATTGTGAACGGCTGTTGGTTTTGGTTGTACCTTTTGATCGGGCCTGTTGGTGGATGACAGGCCGGAGAACAGGTAGTGTGAGGTCGCAGCGGCTGCAGGTGAAAGCAGCTGTCAGAGTCGATCGGGGGAAAACGCTGGTTTGCACTTTGAGAAGCTGCTGGATGAGCTCAGCAGTTTGTTGCCCACACAGAGTTTGTATTGAAGAGGTGGAAGGAGGAAGAGGAGGAGGAGGGGAGGACAAAAAAAAAAGGGAGGTAGGGAGGGAGGTCGGAGTCAGCTGGTATCTGAGTACACATACACAGAGAAGCAAGCTGCAGCAAGCACAGCTTCACCTACTCACATCCTCTAAATACCCCCCTCTTTCCTCCCCCTCCTTCCTTATACGGCCGACACAGACACAACCGTCCAGGCGTCTGTTTCAGCCATTATTTATGTGTTTACACAGGAAAACAAAAAGTTGTTTAAAAGTCTGGAGTGGCAGTCCGTTGACTTCACACAGCTCCGACATGTTTTTAAGACCTCCCATTCCCACAGTGCCTTGGGAGTGGTTGGTCAACCTGGGGAGCTGGTGCCCTTGCCTGCTTCCAATCAACCACCAGCTGCAGGCTGCGGTATTGAAGAATTTTTGATTTCCTGCACGCACACACACACACTTTCCCACCGCTGTGCACACACACACATACACACACACACACACACACATGTGCACATACAAAACACTGTCATGCCCCTGTTTTCAAAAGTGGGCAACTCAAAGCAGAGCAGGCCGTGTGGAGGAGCCGGTCCCAGCTCTGTGTGCGCTGTGAGGCCCAGGCTTCATGGCACACTTGAGTGCAATTTTGGGTTCTGTACATAAAGTGCGGTTTGGTTCTGTTCTGCAGACACGGCCTGGAACAAAAGAGGTGCCTCACACTGTATGGCGCTCATGTGCAGGCTGAACATACTTGCAGTACAGTGTTGTCTACTCACGCCGGCATTAGTGTGATGAATTCAAACTGATTAAAGAAAATGTTATTGCTTGAAACTCTCGAGTGATGTGGTGAATCTTTCACTCCGAGCACATAAACTGGTAATAAACTGGTAATAAGACTGAAGATTTACACTCGTCTTGGCCCGACCTTCCACAGTGATGTTTCAGGATGTTTTAATACGACGTTGTTGAAGATGTGCAACTGTTTCAAGTTTCCAGCGATGATACAATTGCAGTTGATCTTAAAGTTTATTTTAGTCAGACTTTTGACATTAACACGGTGGGAAATCGCTTTGATTCATCACAAAGCTTTTTGTGATGCCTTAAAAAAGCTCTTTTGTTAAGACGAGTCTCCTCGGTGAAGTTTCCATGCCTGAATATTCCTGCGCTCCGTGGGAGGCGAGGGTATGGCCTGTGGTTCTTCAGAGTCATTCAATCAGAATGAAACGTAAAAAAAATAATGTATGAATCAAGATGCATTCTTTAGGAGCTACGAGTGTATATGAGTAGTTCACAGGAAAATGAGGAAAGAACAGCATCAGTCAAAGTGCAGCAGGCGACGACCAGAGCAGCAGCCATATTGTTTTCAGGTTCTCCGTACGTACGTCCCATTGTCATGGACATGATATCTCAGTAACACCTTGACAGAGCTTCTTCAAATTTACCACAAACACTCGCTAGGACTCGAAGATGAACTGATAAGATTTTGGTCATCAAAGGTCAAAGGTCAAGGGCATGGTGATCTCACAAAAATGTGGTTTTGGCCTTGTAAACACGGTATCTGAGTAACGCCACAAACATTCGCTAAGACTCGAGGATGAACTGATAAGATTTTGGGACTTCACACAGCAATTATGCCAAAATTCCTCACAAACGGTTCATATTTTATATGACTCTGAATAAACAGGGGTGTGACCTGAAACCGGTCTGAGTGGAGGAGGCATACAACAAGGAGGTGATTCTACTTTTCATCAGTCCTGCAATCTGAGGTACACCAGGCTGCACGCTCTGCAACGTCATCAATGTTCAACTTTATTTAGTCCAGTAGATCTGTTAATATTAAATGAGCTGCTTGTTTTCTTTACAAGTAGATTCTCTACATTTTTTGGCGTTAACTAACCGTTGGATGTTTTGAATTGAAGCACAAGCAGCTCCACTTTGCCACGGTGCAACATTACAGTTTGCTGTTGTGAAAATAACTGATCAAGATTAGGGTGTTAGCACTTTGAGCAGTAGCTGGCTCTGTATGCTGCAGCACAGCGTTCTCGTGAATGTGCATGTGTCAGTGAATGCACCACACATACACAAGCATGTCCGTTGCTTCTTTGGAAGACTGGGGTGCCTGCCAGCAGGCCTCAACAGCATCCACTGCCAATTAGTCCTTTTTATTTGTTTAAATTTTGCTGGACCAAGACTCAGCAGTTAGACATTCCACTCGGCTGCTCCTTGAAGCTGCAGAGGATGTTTCTGATTGAGGTTCAGTCACTGCTCCCACTGTACTCCACTGCAAAGCATTTCTGCAGACACGTTGTTGGAAGATCCCGAACAATCGTGATCAGACATTCAAGGCTGAAGATACGCACGCTGAAACAGAATGGCGTGACATTTTGTTGTGTGTGTGTGTTTCTTTTTTTTTTTTTTGTTTCTTGTAATGTGTAGCCTCTTTGTTTAGGTTAACTAGTTTTGTGTGGGCTATAACTACAGCCACAGCGTCAGGTGCTGTGCTGATTTTTCTGCCAAAGGCTCCTGTTGATTATTTATCCACATTTTTATTTAGGCTTTAATTGATTTGGACGTTTTTAGGTGCATTCACTCTGGCGTAGTGAATGAGCCTATTGATGGAGCATGGCAGGCCTGCTACCTCCAGAAATGAGTGTGGGGCTGTGGGTCAGTGCTTTGGCATGGCGAATAACAGCCTCAGCAATAGAAGCTTTGTCTCTATCTCTGCTGGCAACGCAGCGCTGCCTCAGACCCTGTTCCACCAGCGCCCCCAGGGACAGCAAGGACTAATCTGCCTCCCTCAAAGCCTCCCAACACATGGGCGGCTGCAGGCCTATAATTCTGTACAGTCAAGAGGTGTGGACCTTTTTGTTTTAGAAGCTGGGAAACAATCTAACCGCACTGTTGTCCTGTAGCTGGGTGAGTCGTCAAGTAGGGCGGTGAAAAAAAAAAGCTATGTATCCCCCGTGGCCTGGTGGTTCATCGCCAATGACTTTCATTCAGTGTTTATTAAGGAAGAAAACAAATGACAAACAAAAGGAAATAACACAAAATCAAATCAAAACAAAAGACATTCCATGATACTCAGACATTTTTCCTACAGTCTGCAACGCCAGTGGTTCCACATTCTGACGTGATGGAGACTGAAATAATACCGTTTGCAGATTCCGTAGATGTCCATCATCTGATCATCTGGTCATTGGTTACGTAACGTCTGAAATATTTAATCTCTTTACATCATTCAGGGAAATACTACTACTACTACTTTTCTGACTTATTTGATGTCGAAATCTAGACCATACTGTGAACAGACCCTCCGTGACTGTTGAAGACCGGCGCTACATGGCGAGAAAATCACCAAATCATCTGCAAACATGACGTGGTTAACGAGAGAACTACCAGCCGTGCATCCTGTTCTACATCCACTCGCTCGCCGATGGGGTGGGAGGCAGGCGATGACTTCAACAGTGATTGTTGTGTTTATATTTCACATCAGCAAGAAAACAATGAAATACAAAATACAGTTGCAGTGATGACGGTGATGAGCTCGACCTCGCAGTGGGGATCACATGACCGCGGTTACGCCGCTATCGTCACAGCTCTACCACCAAGTAGGGCATTTCCTTTTCCCACAGCAGCAGTCGAGCTGCCCCGACTGGAGCCCGAGTGACGGCCGCGCTGATGACGTCGCAGCGTTTTGGCTTTTCAATGAAACAGGTCGAAGTAAACTAATAATGTTCTAGGCTCCAGAAGTGGCGGCGCTGTGTGAGGCTTGACTTTCTGTACACTTTATTTGGTTCATCTGTTGGAGGAGATGGAAAATGTTTCACTGGAAGGCAGAAAGATTTGCTCTAAACATGTAATCCGAGAGTATGACAATGTTTTCCTCTGGTTTGCATTTAGAGGATCTCCATGCTGTGTTTCGTGCTTCTTCTTTTGACACACGCAAAATGAATTCCTCAGACCCAGTGGCATAATTGCAAAACTTTTTTTTATTTATTTCCTTGTATTGCAAAAGACTTTAGGAAATCAGTTTTCAAGTTTTACTATCCAGATATTCACACATAGGGAACTCTCTCAGAAATAAATATTTGGAGAAACTATTACGCTTTCATGACAGATAGTTTAATCTTTTTATTAAAAGTGTGATTGCATCCACCTCAGTGACTCAGACATGAACTGCATCTCATCAGATTCGGAGCTCGGGTCTCTCTCTCTCCCCTCGTTGCAGCCGGTGCTCTACTATTGAAAGTAGCCAAACGGCTCCTCCTCCTGTTATCAGCTACAGACGGATGTTTATGATTTATGGTTTTTCAGTTACGACATTAAACATCCTCATAGCCCAGATAAGACAGAGGCACAGCTGTCCAGATACACACTCTGTGTCTTTCTCGGTGCACATAAACGGCCCGGGTGTGATCTGAAGCACACTCTTGACTTTTCCTCATCATCAAATAAGTGTAGTCAAGTGTTTATGCATTTAGCTCTGGATTCTTTCAGACTTCATTTTCTCTGAAGTGCAAAGATTGCTGTCAAGAGACTTCTCTCCTGTTCTGCATTACACTGTATTGATCGGCACAGAGCAGAGCAAGGTGTCCCAATCAGAGGTCGACCAATGGTGGAGTTATAAAGTCCAACGATCGCATATAGCCAATTAATCAACTGATATCGCTATTAGCCAATAGTTAGCTGTACTAATTACTTTTAATTAGTAATTGTATGTATTCAATATCTGTTAAAACCTACATGACTGATGAAAGTTGCAGTTGAATGAATGTCGTCATCACAGAAACTCTTGTCAGTAACAGCAGTTAGTGAGCGTTCACGTGCTGCAGTCAGAGTTCCTCAGATTTTTTTGTGTGTGTGAGACAATCAGGGGGCAAAAAACAGAATATAGCTCTGCAGAAATAAAGAAGTTATTCTTGGAGCTCAACTGTTCTGCAGAGCTATGAAACGTTCCTCGTCCAGGCCGGACTACAGCTTGGCCGCTCCTCTCCTTAATGAGCAAATGTTGATGTTAGGATCGGTTGGAAAAGCTGGTTTTCTCAGTGGTCAGTCAGAGTGGGGGTTTCTCCCTCTGCGGCTCTTTTATTAAGAGGAGGAGGAGGGCGTCTGAAATGAATGAATCTCTCAAATTTAGTTTTGAAATCTCCCACGCATTACAAAACAGACGACCTCAATTGCCCGATGGTCTTGTAAAGGGGAGTTACAGTAGACTTGGACGTTACAAAACACAGAATCCAGCTGATATGAGTGTGTGAATCCTCCCCGCTGAAGAACCGTTGGCTTCTGTGTGAATATTTATGGAGAGAACTTTTGTTTTTCTTATCAGATGTTTTCTTGTCTTTGTTTAATTTCAGAAGATGTTCAAGATGAAGGCGACTTGCTGCCACAACTGACGCCCCAGTGCACTGAACAGAACAAGCAGTCCTGACCTGGCAACATACGAATGGCCCAGGGAAGCCACCAGATTGACACTCAGGTTTTGCATGACCTGCGCCAGAAGTTCCCTGAAGTCCCAGAGGGTGTTGTCTCCCAGTGTGTTCTGCAGGTAAAGCGGGTTCAAAACCTCCAATCCCAGCAAAACCGGCACTGTATTCACAAAGTATCTTAGAACCAGGTAGTCCTAAAAAAGTTTCCTCTCATTTTACACCGTGTATAAGCCATTTTTTTTTGACTCCTTTTACACTTCCAGCTCAGTTTGTCCTTCTGAGAGAACACACTCTCTCTCGTAAGTGTAGGAGTCTCTGTGTGAGACGCTTCAGTTGGTGATTGTGTGTTTTTGAAACTTATTTGGAGGCTGCAGCTTCACTCTTTCACACCGGTGAGTGCAGTGTAGCTGCAGCAGGTGACTGGTGTGTTCACAGTGGTTCACAGGTTGAACATTAACTGAAGCTCCTGACTTGTATCTGCAGAATTTTATGAATTTTTATGAACTGTTGCCACGCGGTTGGCTGATAGCACGAATAACCAGGTGTACAGGTGTGAGTGGAGGGTCCTCTTTGTGAATTCCTCTTTGAGCAACAACTAAGGAGTCTCTCTTTAGGAGCATTAGGATGTTTTGGTGACTTCACAGTAGAGCTGATAAATAACAAGAAATTACAGTAATGTTGAAGATATGTTTACAGTGAATGATGTGGAAACAGTTTCAGTTTAAAGGCTGTTTCTCACGCTCACTAAATATCTTGAATCACAGTTGTTGAATAACCAAATTGTGTGTGTGTGTGTGTGTGTGTGTGTGTGTGTGTGTGTGTGTGTGTGTGTGTGTGTGTGTCCTCAGTTAGACACTGTTAGGAGTTGTAAAATTACAATATAACATACTAATTAACAATATGGTATAAAAAACATTCAATTCTCATGTGGAACAATAGACAGATAGATAGATAGATAGATAGATAGATGGATAGATACTTTATTAATGTTGGATAATAACTTTATTTCCTCTCTCTCTCTCTTTCCTCCAGAACAACAACAACTTAGACGCCTGCTGTGAATACCTGTCCCAGGTCAGTCCGGGCTACCTGTACAGCGAAGAAGGAAGCTTTTCCGACGACCCCAGCTTCACCAGGCTCCGTAATCACATGACCCAGTTGAACCTGGGCCTGCAGTCTCAGAATGTGCATGCGGCCCCGGTTCGGGACGGCCTGAGAATGAACGGCAGCCGGACTCTGGCCCACAGCCTGAGTGACGGGCCCCTCCAGACGAGCCAGGCCCCCAATAGTGACTTCTTTCAGCAGGAGCCTCAGTCAGCCCCAGTGCAGGTGCCGTCCAGCCTCAATGTATTCGGTGTGATGGAACCCACGCGCAAACCGCAGCCTCCACAGCACCTTGGACTTTACCCTCTGGGTGTCAAAGGGACGACTATGGGCGCCCAGCAGACGCCGCGCTTCAACCCCATTACAGTGACGCTGGGCCCCAATATCCAGACGGGCCGCAACACCCCCACTTCTTTGCACATACACGGCGGGCCACAGTCGGGCCTAAGCAGTCCACAGGGTAACTCTATCTACATCAGGCCCTACGTTAGCCAGCCCGGTACGACCCGGCAGAACCAGCAGCAGGGAAGCAGGGCCCAGTACAGCCCCACCTCCCAGCCCCAGCAGCAGATCTACCAGATCTCCCACCCCTCCTCCCTGTCCGGCTCCTGGTCCGGCCCTCAGCACGCCTCCTCTTCACATACCTCACAGCACCAGACCCAGGGCCACCAGACCTCTCATGTCTACATGCCAATCAGCTCCCCGACAAACCCCCAGGCGCCCTCCATCCTTCCCTCTGGGAGCCAGGCCTCTTCCTCCGGCGTCTCCTCGTGCTCTTCTTCCTCCTCCTCCTCTTCTGTCATGCCCACCTCCTCTACCATCAGCCAGTACAACATCCAGAACATCTCCACTGGCCCACGGAAGAATCAGATAGAGATCAAACTTGAATCTCCTCAGAGGAGCAACTCCACAACCACAACAGCTGTGCTGCGGACAAGTAGTGGCCCCCGTACGTCCTCGACCTCCTCCTCCTGTCCTTCCTCTTCCTCCTCCTCAACCGGGGTGGCTACTGTCCCCACCACCCCTCTGTCCATTGGATGCCCTGGTCTGAGCCGCAGCCAGCCCACTGTTTACATCTCTGCCAGCCCGCCTACTGCTGCTACCACCCCCTCTGAGGAGGCCATCGTGGCCTCAGCCGGCTCCCGCGCCCAACCCAAGTTTTACATTTCTGCCAATGCCTCCAGCGACGATGGTGGGAGTAGGAACCCTCCCACAGTCTACATCTCAGCCAACCCTCCTTTGCAGGGCCCTTCAGGGCCCAGGAACATGGGAGGCCAAGTGAGCATGGGCCCTGCCTACATCCACCACCATCCACCTAAGTCTCGTACCTCCGTGGGAGGGGGAGGCACAGCTTCTTCCCCTCGCGTGGTGGTGACTCAGCCCAACACCAAATACACTTTTAAAATCACCGTGTCCCCCAATAAGCCCCCAGCTGTGTCCCCCGGAGTAGTCTCGCCTACTTTTGAGCCCAACAAACTCCTAAGCCTACCCTCAGACCACCACTTTGTGGAGCCAGACCCCCTCCATCTCTCAGACCCGCTGTCGCCACACAGGGAGAGGCCGAGCGAGCCTCGCAGACTCAGCATGAGCTCTGACGATGCAGCGTACACACAAGGTGAGCGATCCTGAGTGTCATCACTGTGATTGTAATCTCAGCCTTTATTCCCCAGTGAAACCGTCACCAAAAGACTTTGACGGAAGACTAAACACAGATAAAGTATTTAGGTTCGTACTCAGTAGACCGTATTCACACAGCGGCCATTTTCCTCTGACATCACGCTGAGGCTTTGAACACTTTGATATCTGTGAATAAATCCTGTGCGACATTGACCGCATTGATAAATGTGTTCCAGATGTTGAAGGTAGAGACAGGCCAACACTGGAAACACTGTAAGCTAATGCTAAAGGCTAGCAAACGTGAATTTTGCAATTAACGTGTGTCAACGTTGGCGCTACTAAAGCTTCTGCAAACGTTTAACATTAGCTAATGTTTAATGGTTTCATAATTAACCTGCATCAGTGATACAGTAATATGACAGCAGAGCAAGTGCATCAGTGCTAACTTAGCGGCGCAGCTAACGTTACATCGCAAGCTTGATTACGTCCACCGCATTTCCAAGATCTGCGTTGATGTTTCAGAATTAATCATGTAGCGCTGTCAAACGTAAATGTTAGCTCAGAAGTGGTTGAATGCTAACGTTAGCTGTTGTCTAATGGGCGCTAGTGGGTTTTTCCAAATATGTTCTTTCACGTTGAAATATGAGTCGATGTCTCTTCGGATTTTTATTGTCTATTGTCTTTTCTGTTGCTCATCGATCGTGGGTCATCAGATGGAAACGATTGGTCAGAATTTCTTTGTTTATACGACTTGTAACGTCGAACACGGCGGCACAACAGCTTCCCACCCCGAGCGCGACGTCACAGGAAAATAGCCACCGTGTGAATATGACATCCCTTTAAACCCTTTTTCTTTTTTTTCTTTTTTTTTTTTTATATACAGTGTCCATTTTCCCTTTTCATTGTGTTTACAGTGCTTGACACTGTAGTGTTGTTGGCTGGTGTCTTGTGGCGATTTTCACAGATAAGCTCTTATGCCCACAGGCTTGTGAACACATACTTTAGATAACGAGTCAGCGCCCACAGCTCGGAGTAAGCAGACAAAAATGTCCAAAAAAATTGTCTGCTCTGTGAATCCTCCATCCAGTAGGCCTCCAGTGTCTTGTTGGAGGTGTTTGCTTCACCCTTTTTATTGGTTGTTTAGTAAATGTCAAGTGGCTAAAAGAGTGCACTTCCTCTATAGCCATATTGTGCACAGTGAAGTTTTTAGAACTATTTTAGCAATAAATCATACTGCACAGGTTTTCTGCTACCAGCTGTAGGCCTAAATGCTTTTTCCACTGCATTCTGCCAAGAAAGTAATTTTACTATAAAAGTATACTGTGTGGTTTTAAAAGACACTCACCATAACATCGCCTGTAATGTAATTCTGGAGCCAAACTGTGTATACTTGCTGTCTCTAATGTTCAGTCGGGGTGGAAATACTGCTTTGCAAGTCCGTCTTCATGGGGTAGATAAAAGCAAAGGTGACTAGCTGTGTGATGACGGTGGTGTGAGTCCTCCGCACTAAATGCTGTGTTTGCTCCATTAGCCCCTGAGACTGGTGGATTCTGTAGCGTGAGTCAAACGTGTCAGCGCGCACTGCTGTTTCCTTTTTTGGGCTTTTGATTGTATTACATGTGAGTCACCGGCTGTGGCTCCCGCTCTGCAGTGACTACAACCAAGAGGGGCTTCACACTGGGCACGCTGCCTCTGCTGCTGACCCTCATGAACCCGCTTTCCCCCCTTATTTCGTCTGCCGTGGCTTCAGCGAGTCACATTCACAGCTGTACCTGATGTCTCCACATAACTGTTCAAACTCAACATTAACCAATCAGCTCTTCCTGTTTGGCAGCAGAATAACATTATTATTGTTTTTATTGAATACCTTTGACTTAATAGAAGCATAAAACTCTGTGTAGATTCATGATTAAAACTACGTGACGCATAAAACAAGAACTATTTATACACATCCTTTTCCACAGAATTATATATCGTGGTTCTGCTTTATAAATCTCACTCATTAAGAAATTGGGCGGCATGTGCACGAGCCTCATTTCCACTCCCACGATTAGTCATAAAATGGAGGAAAACTTTCCCTTAATCCATCAGTTTGTCTCCACCACAAGTGATCAGACACAGAGAAGAAAGACGAGGAACAAGAACAATTTCACTGATTGTGAAACTGAGGTAAAAACCTGCGTCAGTTTACTTTAGTGCAATCACTCTAATGTAAAGTCCTGTTTCACTCTGAGCTTCATTTATTGGGAGTAGAGAGTCTTAACGAGGCTCCAACACTCTGATTATTAATATTAAAATAGTTTCAAACAGTCACAGAATGAGTCGCAGTAAATAATCAGGATATTAAACGATGCTGAAGGAAACATTGACACACAAACAGTTATTTCTGTTTATGAATTGTAAAATTGTTATTGCTGTGTAAACTGCAAATCTTATAATGTACGTTGGGTATTTTTATTTTATGTTAAATTACTTATTTTGTATTTTTCAATTCACTGTAACTTGGATCTCTTAGGGAAAGCGTGTGCTCGCCATGGTCAGAGAGAATGAGTGAGGTGACACAGTGTGTGTGTTTACAAAGTACCAGTTCGTGTGCGGGAAACGGCGTGCGCACGGTTTATGCATCCGACCGCAGGTTCCAAAAGACAGAACCTTTCTGATTCTGCAAGCATTCCTGCTGGAGACTGGTTTTTCTTTTTTTGTTTTTTTTTGATTGCATTGTTTTAGTTTGTTACTCAAACAGGAAGCAGATTGTCTACTCTGCAGCTGGTTACTTGGTTGCAAAAAAAAAAAAATAATAATAATACGAAGGAGTAACAGCAATGACAAAAAGTAAGACCTGGAGATTTCTTAGAAAATGCAGAATTTACCTCCACAACACCACCGGTAGTCGAGGCTGATGCCGTTTGTTCTCTTGCAGAAAAAGGGTCACGTGAAAGGAGCGTGACTAATCAGGCAAGAATACGTCATGTGCCGATGAGACCCAAATAGGGAACGACCGTGGGTGTCTGCGTCATCTTTTCCAAAAAAAAAAAAATCTCAGTTTCTGCCCGTCCAGACTAAAACACCACCCTGGAGTTTTCAAAGTGAAAACGGGGTCCAGCAGCGTTTCCCAAAGTCTCTGTTTCAGTGGCTGGAGGCTCCGGAGGCGTGTGGAGTAAACGTAGCAAAAGAGATGTTTTAAAACTAAAATGTTAATGCGGATTACCAGATGATTCAGTGAACCTTTTGGATAGTAATTTGACTTCATTGTCTCCCTGGTTCCTGAATGTAAAGAACAATTAAAACTAGAATGGCCCTCAGTGTTGAGGAAGGTGATGAGAAAAGTTCCTGCATCTGCGCCAAAGAGGTCGAGCGAGTCGGTGGTTTGATTCCTCCTCCAGTCCGCATGTCGAAGGGTCCTCGGGCAAGAGACTGAACCCAAGTAACCCCTGATTTGTAGAGTGTGTGTGTGAGTGACGTGTGCAGTCCATCTTTTTTACCATTTCTGTAACTGTAAGGAGAAATAATCTTTACTTAATGTTTTCATGTCGACATCTGAGTGAAGAAGATACAGGATGAGTCGAGAGCTGATCGCGAAGACGATGAGAAACGGTCCTGATTAGAAAATTAAAATGCACATTTGCTTTCATCATAGCTGAAGAGAAATCACTGTGAGGCTTGTTGAGGCGTTACAACCCCTCAACAAACACTGGAACTGTGATGAATTATGGGGAAACGTCTGCATGGTTCAGGCTGTGCATTAAACACTGTGTTCTGCAGCAGTTCGCTAACTGGGATAAGTCTGATCTCTTCATCTGACCACAGGAGGTGATGAAACACACTGATAGAGAACAATGAGGAAACTGTGTGATTCCCCTGTCTCTTCTTACACCAAGTTGTTTTGCTCAGGGAATTATGGTCAGAACTGGTTTGACTGGTGTTTGGTGTTCACAGTTTTCCTTGAAGGGATTTTCATCAGTAGTTTTTCTTTTGTTCCCCACTTTCATCTACATTCTTCGGTTACAGGGAGTTTCTCAATATGATAATAATAATATCAGTAACGATTAACAATTTTTATTCGTTTCCTTTTTCCTCCTTTTATGGTGTCTCGTGTCAAGGAGTCGCTAACATCGCTGTCTGTGTGCTTCTTCCAGCGTTGTTGGTCCATCAGAAGGCCCGCATGGAGAGGCTGTGGCACGAGTTGGAGCTGAAGAAGAAGAAGCTGGAGAAGCTAAAAGAGGAGGTTAACGAGATGGAGAACGACCTGACCAGGAGACGGCTGGAGAGATCCAACTCTGCCTCCCAAATTCCTTCTGTACGCACATCACATCACATCACATCAGCGATTTCTTTGTCTGTTGTGAATTTATTTTGCTGTGGAGGTGGCAGTTATACGGAAGTCCAATTCTCATTTTTCAAATTGTGAACAGTTAACTCAGTAACTGTTCTTCGTAGCTGAAGAGAAAGATGTTTTTATGTTTAATACTGAGAGATAAAACGGAATCTGGGTCACGTTGCCACTCTCGGTTTCTGCTCCTACACCCTGAAACTATGTTGATTACAGGGTCTGTTTATTATTTGGCTGATACCGCTCCATATTTTCAGACTGACAGAGCACGTAATCTGCATTCACATTCATCCTGCTGCAGCTCCTGCAGCTGCTTCAGACCCCAGCGATGGAGGGAGAGTTCAACAGAACACGAATCGAACGTGTATTTTGTTTTTATTTTCATGTTAAGTTTAGATTTTGCAGCTGCGAGTTTGTTGAAACCTCTCGGGTTCAGATGAAGTGCGCGCCGAGCTTTCTGTTGAGTCAGCTGTTTTCGTCAGCTGTTACAGTTTGAGTCAGCTGAGGGGGAAAAGTGGCTGTGGCAGGTAATTGGCTGGTGTTGCTGAGCTCAGTAGCTCCTTGGTTTAGTGTTGTTTACTGAGGCAAGCCAGCTCCGGAGAGTGGAGCAGCTCTCCTCCTGACACGGTCACAGACCTGCTCCACTGACTTCAAAACAGGAAGTCTCAGGCCCTGCTCATACCTGGCATTTAGTGAGTCCTAAAACATGGAAATTAGTTGCATCTCAGCACCTTCAGTCCCCTCGTCCTGAAGTCTCTGTGTTTTTGTTAGACGGCTGAAATAAGGTCGAGCTCAAAACATAAAATCAGCCAGTAAATACTCCGGTCCTGATTTCTAGAAGCTTTTACGTCTCGGTTGCTCACGAGTGTCTAAATGAGACTCAGAGGTTGAACATGAAAACCTGATCTGCTCACCCGTCCGTCTTTACGGCCTCGTTGTGTTTATACACCCTGTTACTAACAGTGTCAGAGGTCACAGCTGAATCAAACTACAAGTTGAAGTCTAGTGGTGGTGACGCTGAAGTCATGTGACCGTGGTGGAGTTGGTTTATAGTCAAAACATCAGCTTTTTTTTTTTTTTTTTTTTTACTTCTGCTGATTTAATTTAGACTTTAAACCTTATAAAGTGGCGCTGACCTAAACTCCAAAAGTCAATTTAAAAAATCCCATTGACTTTTTGCTGAGGGAACCAGGGTGAGGCAGAAACAGCTCATCCCTGCAGCATTAACTGTCTGTTCACACCCGGCATCAGCGTGTGTCTCCACACTTGTGATGGGATCTTACGTCTATATGCAAAATAACCCCTCCCTCTCTTTCCCCGGTCAGCTGGAAAACAACAGAAGAAAATCAAGTGAAATAGTGAAAAAGCATTTATGTATAGACAGTATTTTGTTATGATGATATTGTTGACTAGAAATTCAATATATTTGTTTTTCATGATGACTCCTAACTGCACAGATCTGAAAGAGAGTAAATCTATATTTATGGATTTGAGCTTCAGGATTTCCATCAGCTCCGGATCGTGTTACAAACATAAAACAGCTGCTCTGTTGTTTATTTACGCGGCTCTGCCGAGGTGAAACTACAGCGGTCTGTTGCTTTTAAATGTTGCTGTGGCAAGGAATTGTGAGACGGCATTTTCTCCTCTCCTTTTGTAAAAGGAAGGTCCAGTGTTTCCCATGCTGAAGGTGATAAGAGGGGAAGCGCTGAAGCTTATCGTGGCTGCCGCTCACATACTTCACATAAAGTCTGTACCTCGTTCCAGGCAAAACCAAATCGCCCAGGACGTTTGATGTAGTAGTAGCTCCTCATGCACCAGCTCTGAATGTGGTCCAAGCGGCTGGATCTCTCCTCACACCTGTGCTTTTCCCCTCTTTTGTCAGATCGAGGAAATGAAGCAGTTGAGATGTAAAAACAGGTTACTGCAGATCGACATCGACTGCCTCACCAAAGAAATCGATCTCCTCCAAACAGGTGAGTCTTTCTTTCTTTCTCTCTCTGCTGCATAACGTGGGAATGTGGTTTTTAGTCAATTAGATTTTCAACAAATGGACTGACACATCCTCGGATAGTCAACAATGGGTGCATCAGTGAGGCATTAAAGTCGGGTTTTACATTGTGGAAAGAGAGAGAAGAAGGTGTTACTGACAAAAATCAAGTGAACGACAGAAAATAAATGTATAAAATAAATAAAATAAAGGGGAAATCCTTCCTTCATTTGACTGAAGACTTGTTAGTTACAGACCGAGTAGCGGATCTTTTCAAGACTTAAACAGGACATAGTCTCCCAGCTGTTGAGCGTGGGCGGGGCAGCGTCCCTCCGTCTAAGTAATACTGCACAGCTGGCTAAAAGAGAGGTAAGAGACAGCAGGCGGCGTTTGTTTGGATCCAGGCGCGCTTCATTTTCTCGGGCGGGCGGTCATGTTAGGGTGCGGAAAACATCCTTAACTCGGGAATGTTAAACTGGCATTCAGCTCATGTACACGACCGTGTTGTTTGATAATAAAGTCATTAAGTGCGGGGAGGTCAGATGTGAACCGGGGGCCTGCAGCCGGAGCACGCGGGTCAGGCCTGCTCACATCCTCTTGGCACACGCAGTGACGGCGCTGCCATTGTGCTGTTTAACCAGCACCGCTTCCTGAATTACATCCTGTTGCCGGTTGGTAACAAGGGATTTATTGGCCCCCTGGCAACACTCCACCGCCGCCGGAGATGGCGCCGCCGGCCAAACGGTTTTACACAGGTGAAGGAAGGACGGAATCAAATTAATAGTTCCTCTCAGAACTGGTGATACCCGGGAGTTAAACCCAGACGTGATGTTAACATGAGGGTAAAAACATTTTGGTAGTAGAATCATTTCATACGTGTATGAGGGTCTGTTAAATCTTAAAAACACATTCAACCTCATACATTAAGTCCGAATGGGAGAAGGAAGTTTATTGAAGTACCAATGGAAGTGTGCCAGCTCACACAGATAAAGGGGGGGGGTTGGAAGCACCTGATCAGGTATTTTGTCCCACTATGATGATAATCTTCCTGTTTGCTGGAGAAACTGGAAATCAAAACACAAACCACGACCATATTTTCTGGGACTGAGACGATCGGAGAAACATTTTTACATGTGAAATCCCTCTAGAGATTTAGAGGATTTTATTTTCACAAATCAATGATTTTGTTGTAGAGAAAAGATCGATCCAGACCTGTTCATGGCTCTTTTCTATATACGTAAACTTTATTAAGAATTATTCTGATGATGAATGACAATAAAATATAGACATAAGCTGTGACCAGTTCTGACGCCAAGTCACAATCACCTCGTTTCAGCTCATTCATCAACAGTGTTTATTTGTAAATGTGTGTATTTGTTGTTGTTTTCAGTCTGTAAACACACGACTCTCTCCAGGTGTTGATTTGATATCAGCTCACAACCTTCCCTCTGTTCACAGGACCACACTTTAATCCCAGTGCAATCCATAATTTTTACGACAACATTGGATTCCTTGGTCCTGTCCCACCCAAACCCAAAGGTACTTTATCTATTGGTAAGTTTCTAAAAATAAAAAAAAGGTCGTCACGCTTTGTTGTAAACATCCCTTTATTTATTTGATTTGTTGTTTGTTCTATTGATCATATAATGACTGTTGCCATGTTTACGTCCCCGGCACTATAAGGAGGGAGGGGTCTGTCTTTATTTACCCTTAGTATCACACACACTGTAGTTTTATTGATTGTTTGCTTGTTTGCCCACCAGGTCTAAGTTGCCCCCCCTCCCCCCCATGGTGTAGACTGATGTTCAACAGCATAGACATAAATACATAGACCTCAGCCCGTTGATGCCGTACGTTAACGGCGCCGCCATATTGGATCGGGCGACACTGTCCCGTAAACAAATAGGAATTAACGGCCTTTCTCGGCCACAGTTGAAGGAGCGTTTTCAAACCTGACAGCGAAGTCGAGCTGCTGTGACACAATCAGTCAAGAGCAACTTTTACAGACATTAGTAGAACACATATATATATATATATATATTTAGCTTATTTCCTATGTTGTTAATGCCTCATATTTACCCTGTGACCTGCAGTTAATGTCGGGACAGCGTGTTAGAAGTACGACGTGTTGCTTTAACAGCACTGCTTTTCTGTATGATGACACTTTCCATTCTTGGACTCCATGTTCATGCGCTTTGGACTTTTCAGGAACATTTTTGAGCAGACGTGCGGCTGTGCGATCCAACTTCTTCTCAATGCTTTAACCTAAAAAAGGCCTCCAGGTTGTGTGTTTACGTTAGATCGCTGCCAAGTGGGCAATAATCAGATTACTGCGGCACATGTGAGCACGCTGAGTGTACGCACTGTTCACTCCACCACAGACACGTGTAAACAGTTTTGATGTCTGTGTTTTCATCACTTCATGGATAAACATGCACCTCTGCTCTGGTGTGGTGTGCTGCTCTGACCCTCCTGTTCTTCTCCCCCCCCCCCCCCCCTCGTCACAGACCCGGGCAGTAAGATTGTGAAGCCCATTGCAGACCAGGAGGAGGACGAGGGGACGCAGTGGAGCTGCACAGCCTGCACCTTCCTCAACCATCCCGCCCTCAACCGCTGTGAACAGTGCGAGTTCCCGCGGCACTTCTGAGCCAACCAGGCTGTGACGCGCCGCTCCCTCCTCTGCCCGCCTGTCGTCTACCAGAGTAGAGTTTCTTCTAGTTTCTTCTTCCCTACGTGTATGAAAACTGGGACGGGGCGTAGTCGTTGTGCATCGTGCGGCCGGTTTTCCTTGTTTTTTTTTTTTGTTTTTGTTTTTTTGTTTTTCCTTCGGGGGGTGGGGGGCGGGGTTCTTGTCCTTTCTTCTTCCTCTCTAAGGTTTGTAGAATGCTGTCCACTGAAGGCTCGACTGGATAGTGTTTACAACTCGTGTTTCTTCCTAAAGGCTGACAGAGTCAGATGATACCTCACCTTAGAGACTCAGATTGCGTGGGGTCACTTCCCCCTTTTTCTGCTCGACGGGTGACACTTTACCCCTGGGGATACCTCGCTGCTCCCACTTACAGTATTACGAGTGTGGCCCTGCAGTGTGACGGCACACATACACACACACCTACACACACACACACACACACCTACCTACACACACTTTACACACACTTTACACACACAACACAGGTGCCAATGGGGCTTTTGCTGAATTGATAAATGAGTTTTTCTTCCTGTGCGGTGGCGTGAGCGAGGGATCGGGAACTGTGCTCAGCCGCTGCTCTCCATCTGAAGGGAAAACTAACAGACTACTCATGGACTTTAAAGTTTGTTTGCTGTTTCTAGAGGATGTTAAAGGGGGGCTCGAACGTGCCTCTTGTCCTCCCCCTTCAGTTTCCCTTTTCTTTCTCTTCAATCATGAGTTAATGAAAAAAGAAACTAAGTTGCATGCTTTGTGTACAGTACACGGAGGCAGAAACTCCCCTTGAGCTTTTTACTGTACATAATTTTAGAATGTGCCTTAAAAGCCTTCTTCCTCACACTATGAATCACTTGTATTTCCTGTAAGTATAGCTTTATAGACTTTATTAACTTTTTTTTTTGTCCTTGTTTTGTTTCCCTCTTTCAAACAAATAAGCACCATGCTCCCTTTTTAAGCTTTTTACTTGATATCTGTGAGAGTTGAAGCCTTGCAGAAGGAGAGGAGCAGAGCAGTCATCATGAAGCTACGTCTGCCAGGTCCGTTCATCGCTTGTGTCATTGCTGAGTTTCCTGTGTACGATCTGCAGATGCAGCAAAGTGGAAGGCGATGGAGGAGTCTTTTTGTTTTTGTTTTTGTTTTGTTTTTTTTTTTTGTTGTTTTTTTTTTTTTGTTGTTGGTTTTTTTTCTTCGGACGCCAAATATTTTCGGGACTGTCGGGGGAGGGAAGGGGTCAAAAAGCAAAATTACAAACTGCCATCTTATCTGACAACTGGAATGTAGGTTTAATGTTTGGGGACAAGTCCACCTCGATGCAAAGAGACACTCAGTTTCCAGTACAATCAGGATCTTACTGCGGACTGGATGAAGAGTTTCTGTGAGGTCCGAAGATCAAAGTGAATATGTTTCTGTTTAAATGCTCCTCTGATGCAGAAATACACACACGTTCCCCGTCGTGCCTTAAATGCAACAGGTCAGAATTGTTACAATATCTCGGAAGCAGACAAGGCAAAAACAAACAAAAACAAAACCTCAAAAACACACCACCAAAAAAAACACGTCCACGACTGTAAACTCGTACTTTTATTTGGCTCAGTTCATCCTCCTAAGCTTTCATTGACGAGGGTGTTTCTAAAGTTTACTTATTGTCATTAACTTACCTTAACTGTGGAGTAGTTACTTTGTTTTGTTTTTCCACATTTGTGAAATGTTGCCTTGCGTTAGTGCCTTTTAGAACTATTGAATTTGTATTGATAATCTATTTTGTCACGTCCAAGTGCCATTTTTAAAAGCGAAACCTTCTTATTGTATAAACCCATTTTAAAAAGTAGAAGATGAATTATTGTCTCTTAAGCACTTACACCATCCTTCTTCCTTTTTCCAACCCAGAGATACCAGTTTTCAGCTTTATCTGCACCTTGGTGTGAAGAGGCAGTTTATTCATGTTTTATTAAATGAAAAAAAAAGAATTTGGATATCTAAAGTTTTTAAAGTTTTTTTTTTTTTTTTTTTTGTTCTTTTTTTTATTTTATTTTGTTTTTGTTTTTTTGTTTTTTGATTTTTGTTTTTTTTTTTAATTTTTTTTTTTTTTTTTTTTTTTTTTTTTAATTTAACATCTAAAACAGATCATGTTGAAAGTAGCTGGGTAAACTGTCTTTGTAACAGATAAGTTATTTGTAAAAATAATAAAAAAAAGAATCTATTCTGAATGTTCTCGGTGTCTTTGTGATGCTTCCCCTCAGATTCTCCACTAGGTGGCAGCAGACAGCAACACAGATCTCAGTAGAGGCAGCGCGTCGTCACGTGCTGTAAATCTTTATGCAGCTGGTTCAGGACTACAGACAGGTGGATGATCATTTCTTTAAGGATTAATGAAGTATTTAACTGCTCATGTGAAGTTGAAGAATATAAACCCGAGATGATGTCATCAGATCTTTACCACTGAGGTGTGTAACTAATATTCTCTAAAAACCACCTCTGCATTTTCTTTCAAAAAATTCACAGATTGCTTCAGCTCTGTACAAACTTCCCTCCCTCCCCGCCCAAATTTCTTTTACTTTCCTTTTTTATTTTCTTATAAAATTTCCCCCTTATTTACTCTCTAGGTTTATTATATAATTTTCCTTTTCTCACTTTTTATATGTACTTACAGTAGTTGGTACCAGAGGTGGACAGTAATTATTATATTTTTTCCTCCATTACACTTAAAGACAAATACTGTACTTTTGACTCCACTACATTTCTATGAAATACTTTTACTTTGAAGCAGAGCTTCTTAGTGGAATGAATTTTATTTTATTTTGAAAATATGATAGCCCACACACTGTGTTCATCACAGGAGAAAAACTAATCCTAGCCGACTCCTCTACTGTCAGCCATGTTGGAACCTGTCGGTGTCCTAACAAGAGAGACAGATAAAGATGAGGCAGAAGATTCTTCACTAGATCTGATCTGAAGTCAGTGTTTGAAGGTTTAGAAATAAAGGTTTATTTAGTTTGAAATGTTTGCCAGGGTTTGGGTTAGGCACTTGTTCAACGCTTAATTGTGACTTCTGGAGTTAAAAGCACTGAACAACAGGTGCGTCCCAGCGGCTTCATCACTTTTTTCTTTTGCCTTAATTCTGAGAGTGATGTTTTCTGTGTTTGTTTGTGTTTTATCTGTTCACATGTGTTTTCTGAAGCTCTCAGGGTCACCCTTATTTCCCTCCATGAAGTCGACTTTGTGCGTTAATCACAGACAAACTCCCAGAGTGACGTCAGTGCTTTTATTTCACAGGCACAGAAATAAAAAAAAAAATAACGAAACACTGCATCAAAAATAGTCAATGACTTTCTTTACAGAAGTAAAGAGGATATCATTCCTCATTTTGAGGCAACATGAGACAAACAACACATGCTGCTTTAAGACATTCATCAGTGCTACAATAAGTAGCATGTACGGAGGTAGTGCATTGCACTTTTACACTGGGATAAAGAGAGAGCATTCAGTCTGCTACATTTTCATGACTCCATCCAATCGAGTCGCCTTTTAATGCTTGGAGTAAAGATGGGTTTGGGACGGAGTTTGAGTTAGTAGAATTCATAAGAATATAAATCCAGTCACTTTAAGAACAGGAGACGTTTTGTGATCTGCTGTGAGCTTGGCATCAGAAGGACATGTGGCTGGTCCTGTGGTCCTGGATGAGAGACATCAGCTGGGACATGTCTGACACGTCTGGGTAAACGTTCATCACCTGCTCCACCACGCTCTGGGGGAACAGGGTGCTCAGCTGGCTCCTCAGGGCCTTCCTCTGCTCGCTGGGGGGGCTCTCGGCCCGGCCGTTCAGGCTGGTGTCCGGGTGGCCGCCCTGCACCCACGGGTCCCTGGGTAAGCTGTAGGTCTGTCTGTTGGAGACCTGTCTGAAGTACTGCTTCTTGGAACCGTGGCTGGGATACTCGCCGTTGTGTGGAGGCAGAGCCGGGCAGGAGGCCCACGCTGGGTGGTGGTGGGGGGGCGATATCCTGGTCTGCTGGTGGCCACACCTGCACTGGCAGTTTTGATGGGAGTAGTAACCTCCTCTGCTCAGACAGGGACGACTCTGCGTGCCGCCGCTGAACGACCCTGAGAGGGAGTAGTCGTCGTGGCTCAGGCTGTAGCTGGCCACCCCGCTGCTGTAACTGTGGGGAGGGGGCTCCAAGCTGTAGGGCGAGTCTTGGATGTAGAGCCTGGACATGGAGCTCTCCATGGAGCTGAAGGCCTCGTCCACGTCCGGGCTGGGACAGTGGTGCAGGTTGGTGTTGGGCTGGCTCCTCGGGCTGCAGGAGTCTCTCTGGTAGAGGAACTGCTCGCTGGGTGATGCCCTGTGTGACTGGTCCTCGATGCTCAGAGGGGGAGGGGTGGACGAGGTGTACCTGAGCTCCGGCTGGTACAGAGGGTGCGGTGTGTCCTGCAGGCTGGGCGTGGGCGAGAAGTTCTTGGCTCTGTCTCTGAGCGCCCTCAGCTCGTCTGCCACAGACAGCTGGGATTGGTTGGCCCGTTCTGGGTGGTAGAACTTGCACTTCACTCCATAGGTGCACTTCTTTCCTGAAATATATAAATAAGAGGTTATTTACAGGCCTTTGAAACACCCATCCATACATCCATTATCTTCCTCCTGGGGGATCCTGAGGAGTTCCCAGGCCAGATGGGATATCTAATCCCTCCAGTGAGTTCTGGGTCCACCCCGGCGTCTCCTCCCAGTCAGACATGACCGGAAAAACCCCCAAAGGGAGGCGCCCAGGACGCATCATCCATCAGATGCCTGAAACACCTCAGCCGGCTGCTTTTGACGTGAGGGAGCGGCCAAACATGTGCGCCACATTTGTGTAACCTGCACCCTCTCACGCCTGCACTGCTGTCAACACACTCAGCTTTACAAACACATCAGCTGTGACCGCTGGGTACACAAGGAAACTGCAGCAGGGATTATTTTTTTTATTTTTAGTGATCCTGCTCCCTGGTTCCCACGGTGTCTGTGTTTCTCAGCCCCACTCACAGGCTTCAGTGAGGTGACATTCATAAAAAAAAAAAAAACATCTAAAACAGATCATGTTGTGTTGAAATCACAGTTTCAGTTCAGGCAGATTTCACTTGACACAGAAGTGAGGCGAGGACAGAGATTTCCTCACTGCTTCTGCTTCACATGTCTTTTTAAACTCTTGAAACTCCACCCTGGTGAGATGTTCGGGGACTTTATACTTCCTCTATGTGTTGAGAATGTTTCAGTCTTGTGAAATGTTTTATTTCTAAAAACCAGTTGGATAATCTTAGAAAATACACTGCGGTCAATTTGTTTCCTGCGCTTCTCAGAGCGGTTAGCCACGCTAAGTTTGGAGCGGAGAGAAGCACTGACGACATAAACATGAAGAAAACTGTGTGTGTTAACGTTCAGACAGCCAGGGTTTCATACGTCACAAACCTAAGGAACCAATCCTGTCAATGTGTGCAGGGGGCTGGTGCTAACTACACCTTAAACCTTGTCAGTACAGAGAGAGAGAGATGTAGCATTAGCACTGCTAACACTGTGTCAGCCACTGCCTGTTACAAGCTAACAAACAACATGCTAACTACACTAACAGCTCTGAAAAGATGCTAACTATGCTAATTTTTCTGGAAGACGCTAACTGTGCTAAATATTCTGATCCGTCTGCTAGGTTCTGGTTCCTCCTCTGAGTCTGGGTCTGACTGAGGCTCAAACATGTGGCTGAGTCTCTCTGATGTTTCCTCCTCTAACCATTATGATACTCTCTGCTCTTTCACCTGTACACCTGGAGCAATCAGGCGGTGGGTGGGGCACATGACCTGATCCAGGTTTCTCAATCAGGAAGTATGAGACGATCTTCAGACTCAGTTTTTATGTGGGAGTTTAAAACATGTCTGGAGGAAGTCTAATGATAAAAGCTTAAAGTGCAAAGAACCAACTAAGCATATGTGTGGTTTGCGTCATATTTGTTGAGGTGTACAAATGTTTCCATTCCCATAGTTGACACATCCCTAATCAACTATTTGAAGACAGTCACTTATCATCCTGCTGAGTCATCAGTGTTGTTTGCTCATTGAAACCAGTTCTACACCTGCCGGCCTGCACCACCCTGTCTGTACGTAGCTATGGACACAATAACTCAGAAACACCTTGAGGGATTTTCTTCAAATTTGGCATAAATATTCACTAGGGCTCATGGATGAGCCGATTAGATTTTGGTAGACAAAGGTCAAAGTTCAAGATGACGTTGATCTCACGTTGTTGTGAATGATATATCAGGAACGCCCAGAGGAGACACGTTTTAGGCTTTACCTCACAAATTCATTCACTAACTATCTCACTATTTAACTGAAATGTTTCTAAGGATAAAATGAAGTGATGACATTTTATAACTAAAAGGTCAAAGGTAAACTTCACTGTGACATCATAATGTTCTGTAACAAACACTTCTGGTCATTATTCAACACCGTAACTCAGGAGGGAGAGACTGTGACCATGGAAACAACCGCGAGGAGGTGATTCTAGTTTTATGTTCTGTGAAGCAGTTTGTAACATTTGTTTTTACTGGTTTTGTCACACCCTCTGTATTTCTGAAGATGGCTCTTATTATCCAGGTTCCTACTGTTCCCATAGGAGAGAACAAGGAAGTGTAACGTGAGCAGAGCTCGCTGTTGTTTTGTAGAAAGTGAAATGTGAACCAACCGTAGGGACAGTGCTGCAGCTTGTTGTCTGGGGTCCACGGCTTCTTCCTCAGAAAATCATCAATGGTGGGACCGTTTCTGCCCAGAGGATCGTCCGGAGGCATGAACCTGCACCAGCGCAGAGACACAGTTAGGATCCAGTGACATCAGTGCAATGCATGATGTTACCCCCCTCCACCCTCCCCTTTTTTTCATTTCACGTTGCCTGTGCACCCCGACCCTTAGACCGCCACCAGTCTTACTTGTCGTTGGCGAAGCTGTACATGAGCAGCCTGTCTTCGATGAACTTCTTCCACTGCGGATTCTCCGTCTGGAGGTCGCGGTAGTTGTCGTTGGACACGATGATGCCGTCCGAGTCGCAGGCCAGCTTGACGATGTAACGGTCATCGTAGCACACCACCCTCTTACCGTTCACGCAGCGGGACGGCGTGTACACCAGGATCTTCCTCCTCTCCAGCTGATGGAGAATGTGCTGATCTAGGAGACACACGAGAACACATCTGTTTATCGTTGTTTATTTCCAACCCCGGATGTTTCTGTACGACTAAACTGCAACAGCAAATATGTTGTTTAGGAGTGTGTGGAGAGTGTGTGATGAGGAGATTTATGTAGTTGACAAGTCACAAATACGTTGATGCTTGTGCTGCCCACAGCCTTATTAAACTGTTATGGTTCTGTTTAGACCAATAATTCAAACCCTGACATTAATGCTGAATTCATATGATGAATGAAAATGTCCTTGATGATAAACTGACATTTATGGAGGCAGGTGAGCTGCATGTTATCAGCTTTATCTTTATCTTAGAGTTTTACAGCATGATCATAAAAGAAGCGGAGCTGCACTCATACTGCTTTTAGGACAGAAGCTATTTTTATCCGACATGATCCAACATGAAGAACAAACTGGATTTCAGTTGGTTGAGACGTTTCCATGGGCTGTTTGATACTTGTTTTAAGTTGAAGACAACTGGCTGCTGTCGCTCCGAGCTGGCTACAGCTGCCAAACAGGATGAGGACGACAGCCGGGCAGAGGGATGGGAACTTTAACAAGCCAGGACAGTTACAAACACCACCTTATTTTATCATTTCCTTGTTGCCCGTTTTGCTGATGAGAAATCCTGGTTCAGATATTTCCAGTAAATGTAGGCGCTGTTTCAACACGTTGTATGACAGACACTCAGTGTTGTGGCTTTTACTTTTTCCTCGGTTTATTCAAATGAATCTGCTGTTTTTCTCAGTTTTAAAATGTTTCATTTCCCGCAGAACTTTTTCCCCAGGAAGTGCACCTGCTTTTAAAGGTGGTACAGATTCTGTGGGAGCTTCACACAGGAGGTTGAATCAATAGCGTTGACCTGAACTTCCTGATACAGAGCAGTGAAACTGAAATTTTCCTACATTAAAAACATGAAGAATTTAGCAGCCAGTAAGTGGAAAGGATATAAATATATAACAGGAAACTAATGTTGCTGTCTGTCGGCTGGATGTATGAAATAGTCTAGACGTGTTATGACTCGTTCACCTGTACACAGATGAAACAGATGAAAACCTGAAGCTGCTCCACAAGCTTTAATTATGAAGCTGGAATCCAACATGAATGAATGAGGTCATGGATTTTCATTGACTCATAAGTTTTTACCATAAAGCGTCTAGAAAAGGTTACAGCGCTTGTTTATTCTGATTGGCTGTGACTGAAATACAGTATGAGGGTTATTGTGTTTGTTGTTTGGCACAACTTCCTTCCTTGTCCATCAACCACCTGCAGCCATGTTAAAATACAATGTGACTCGACAGTTGGGTGAGGTCAGCCTGAAAGGAAGACATGTGCAAACCACACACCGCAACAACAAAAATAACTTCAGTGGTGCCGTTTCCCTCTGACTGACCTCACACTGTCAGAACGAGCAGGTGCAGCTCATTCAGGTGAGCTTACCTGTCATGGGTGCGTCTGGACGCGGCTGTTCCTTCCTCCACAGGGGAACGAACACCGTGATGTCGCGCAGTCCTTTGTCCCAGAACCAGTTCACTGCCAGCTGGAGGCCCTGGCACGAAAACACCTTCTTATCGCCATGGCTACAAAGACACAGAAGCCAGAGTCAACAAAAAAAAAAAGGAAAACAACTTCTTCTTTTGTGTTTCTGTGCACATTATATACACACACACACACACACACACACACACACACACACAAGCACATCTCTGTTTTTCGGGAAGTGGATGGTGTTGCAAGGCCTGTAGCTCAGAGTTGTGTAAAACACAATTGCAAAAGTTCAGAGATGAGTAACTTGGCACATAACTGAGACCGTTCACGTGCACTTTGTCTGGAGAGGTGACTCCGGTTAATCATACCACTGAAAAAAATAACATTTTACTGTAATTTACTGTGTTTTACAGAACAGTGTTGACATTTGCAAATTGCGAAAGTAAGTAAAGTCTCATGTATTTGCCTCCAAATTGTTCTCACACAGAATAAAAGTCATTGAGTTTGGCAGCAGGTTCAGGTAACAGACACACAAACACCACACAGGTTTAAGGGTCAGACCAAGCAGCCTTGGGTATTACTCTTTTGATGAAAGACATTAGACGTTCAAAAATTCAAGATGGCCGCCATTTCTGGCAAGGAAATGTCATTTTTTGTAATAAGTTCAACCACAATTTTCCCATATGAACGATGCAGGTGTCTAATCATACAGTTTAACAAGGTAGAAGGTGAATTTTACTAAACAAATTCATTTCAGCAAAAATATCAGCAAACTCATAAAAGTTTCCTAATAAAATAATAACTTTGATGATTCCTGCATTTAAACTTTTTTTTTTTTTTTACCAAAGATTTTGATTCATTTTGCAGAGTATATGTCTTAAAAATGGGAACACCATAAAACGGTTCTTTTATATTAAGATATCTGGACGTTTCTCTTTTGGTCATTCAGTGAGTTCAGAACAGCTGTGATCTGAAACCCAAACCTGCCATAACACTCACATGACAAGGATTAACTCAAGTGCTACAGAAGATGTAAACTGGATTGTTTTGCTTGCAGGAAGAAGAACACGTGTGTGTGTGTGTGTGTGTGTGTGTGTGTGTGTCTGCGTGTGTGTGTCTGCGTGTGCGCATGTGTGTGTGGGGGTTCCCCTTCTTTCAGTAAGCAGGAAGTGGTGAGACATTTTGCATACAACAGGTATGAGAGACAAGGCCTGGCATGAGATATAGTTTATGGATTCTGAGTAAAAGTGTCTATCTGCATAACTTCACTGGGGGGTGATAACGTTGACTTTGAATGGTATTTCCTGGATAATTTATACTTGCAGCTCCTCCAAAGTTGAATCCATGCAGTTATTGAGTTGCATGTTTAGCACTTTTGCAGCTGGCTCATATTTCGTTGGTTGAAAGTGTCCCTGTGTTAAACAAAACCCAAACTGGTTATGGTGCTGCTCTACCAGAAATACATCGAGCAGCACCATAATGTAAACAAACCATCCAGTGGAAGTAACTGTCCTGCAGTCATAAAGATATCAAAATTTAAAATACATTAGCAGTAAAATACTTAAAATGTTATATCTGCCTATGAATAAAAGTATTCATTGTGATTGTTCTGTGCATGATCCACTTCATATAGTTTAAAGCAGGCAGCTGTACTCACAACACTGATGTATTATTATATATATTATAAAGCTGATGTGATCAACATAACATTTTGCATTGCAGTGGGAAACTATCTGTTTATATTGTAACCATGACAACAAAGGCCGTCTGATGTCGAGGAAATACTAATTTCAACACAAATCACAATCTTTTCCTAAACCTAACCGTGACCCTTATCACACTAACCATGGCGACGAAGGTAGGTACGCTGTTTGTTGGTACAGTCTGACTGTTTATTACTGTAACCATGACAACCGAGGTCCAGTAGGCTACGCCTGCTATTTCGGGAGACACTCTTATGGGTCGTATCAGAGGGTTGACCTGCGTGGTTGTTCAGGTTGGAGGACTCGTGGTTTCTAGCTGACCACCTGATGAACATAAGTCCAACAGTGAATCCTGGGGGAATGTCTGTGGAGACACCTTTAACATTACACACAGCCATTTTACCTATTATTAGGCCTGATATAAAAATATATGGATCAGTTCAGCTTTAAGATATCACATCGTTTCATATCTTATGATCTTAAATGATTTGGATGCAAAGCCTCATTCTGCACAGTAACTAAAATGTAACTGATACATGTGTGTGGGATGTAACAATCATTGGATGACACCAAAGTCAATGTATTGGTCTCAATATGTTGAGTGCTATCTGAAAACAGTTTAGTGCTAAAGTGTGAGGAAATTACAGAAGTGAGATTGTCTGTGTAATCTTGGTTTGAGCCTGGAAACTACATATTTATATAAGAAATCCTGCGGTACACACTGTGGGTGGCAAGGTTAAAAATACATGGGGTTACTGAGCACGGAGGGTCTAGCAGTAGATGATACTGAGCTGCATTATGGGAAATATAGGATTCAAGTGTGGAAATCTGCTGCTTCAAGTCTGACCTTATTTTTGACCTCTTTAAAATCTGTCATGTGGAGGTGCCGCGCTGAAACCACTGGAGTGCTGCTTTAAGAGCCTGAAAACCTAATGAAAAGTTAGAAATCGGACGAGCATCAAGCCATAAGTTCACAGAGGTGTGACAGTAAATAGTTTTCAACCCTCTTCCTCTTTCAACAATTCACCAATTATGGTCTTACAGAAATATGCACGATGAAAACATCTCCTTTGTTTTCTCCTTTGATATCATGCCCTCCTCCTACCTACACACAAGGTATTTGTTTGAGCAGATTTTGACTAAGAACTTCCTCGTTACCCAATTCAGGGCAGGTAAAGCTGACAACAATGAGGTCACATGAAGCAGAGGTAAGTCACGCTGCATGAGCGTCAGCAGCTCAGCTCTGATGTCAGAATTGAAATGAACGTGCTGTTTTGTCCTTCAGGCAACGTGAAGCGGACATAAAAAGAAGAATAAAGCCGCACATCACGTTTTCACTTCCCACATCTTTAAAGAGGAAGTGATCACATCTGTGAACTGAAACAGGATTTGACACAAATGCAGACAATGAAAAAATAGTTATAGTGTTATTTCTCTCTGTAAGTATCAGCTTTTTTTTATTTCCATGATGTTAAATATTTTCAGACAGGTGGAAAGTAACTGAATATGTTTTCACAAGAGCTGTTGACAAAGACAATTTTAAGGTTAATGTACTTTACTCGATTAGCTCCATTTTATCCTTCTGCATATATTGTATTCAACATTACGTCTGAGAGCTACAGTTACTTTGCAGATTAAGATTTTAAAAAACAAAACATGATTAACTTGGTTATAATGTCATTGTAATATTCCTCTATAACGGACACTGATGTGCTGCTAATGCCTCCCTTTGACAAATGTCTCTATTTATTTATTTTAATTTTAATTTTTTTTTTAATTAGTGTTTTATTGGTGTATAAGATCTTATGTCAGGCACTGTATTGTGTGTTCTGTAAAAAACATTTTAAAAAAAAGTTTTAAAAAACATGATCAACTTTTAAATCATGATGCATCAGGATAGATTAAATCATCCAACAATAAATGAAGTAGTTACAATTAGTTAAAAGAGTTAAAATGCTGCTAACATATTAAAGCGTCAGTTATAATTATATAAATGCACCAACAAATACTTTTCCTTGTGACACTGACAGATGCAGACTGCACTCACCTCATGGCCACATTGCTTCCATCTATAACCACTGGTCTGAAGCCTGCAGTTGGCTCTCTGTCTGGTCCAGGTCTGGGCTGACTGGGACTGGGGCTGCAGCCTCTGGGCACCAGCTTGGGGCTGTTTGGGACACTTTTGTCCCACTTTTGAGTGTGGCAGGTCTTTATCAGCTCCTCCAGGATGTCATTGGTCTGGGCGTCGTGGCGGAGGCTGTCCAGCACCCTCAGGATGTCACTGTGCGAGTATCCTAGCTTGAGAAACCGCTCCACTTTGGCGTGCTGCTGCTGCTGGCGGTCCATTGTGGATGCTGACTGAGAGCGAGTGTGTTCCCTCTCCTCCGTCGTCTCAGGACTGTATGTGTGGGGAATCCTCTCCGCCTCCTTATTCCGGCTCATCGGTATCTCCACGGTGACAGCCTGTATGTTTTGGAATAGTTGACAGGTGTCAGAGAGGGGACGGAGGCAGAGTCAACCTCTGTCGCTGTAAACACCGGAAGCACAGCTGCGGTCTCACAGGGGTTTTCGGACAAATCGTTGTGGTTTGGCGCTCACTGATAGAATCTGCTCTGCTCACCACAACCTCATGACTGCCAACGCAAGCGCAAACAGCGGCTGACGTCACGCTGGTTAAGAAAGCCCCTGTCACACATACACACCAAAGGAGGAAGCTGAGGGTCTTCACTGATCTCTGGTCTAATTTTACCACCAGTGTCACCGACCAAAACAAACATGAATGAATGGAACTGATGTGAATGTGAGAGTGGGTATTAATGTTATGAGCCTCTCCCCATTCCACACATGTTTTATTGCACTTTCTGGAAACCCCCTGAACTTCATGGGCCAAAAAAGAGATCACACTGATGCACTTGAGGGTGAAAACTGTTGAATGACTCAAACCAACTTTTTCCACTTTTCCCTCCCACAAGTAAAACTATTCTTAAAGCGCAGCAGCTGTGTAGTTCAGGGAAATCTTTCAAATGTGGATACAAGTACTAAACTCGGCACAAATCCTGCTTGGTTATTACTCTAAGGTGACCAGATATCTGAAATGAAAACTGGAGACATTTCCAGTTCGGCAGCCAATATATCATTAAAATATCCGATGTTTTTACCTAAGAAATAAAAAAGGGGGACATTCATGTATTTGGACAATGGTAAGTGATGACTGATAAAATGACAACTCCATACCTTTGAAGCAGTTGGGAAGTTTGTTTGGAGTATGTTTGTTTTTGTTAGTGTACTGCCCAGTTATGAACTCCTAACCAATGAGTGAGCCAGCTAACCCTTTCTCTGCCTAGAGACCAACAAAAAAAGAAAAATCTGATTGGATAACCTATTTGGATGATTTTAGCTTCACTTTCTGAAGCTGCTATAGATAGCAGCCAGCCCCCTCTGTCAGCCAAAACAAGCTAAACGCTAGACATCTGTTTTTAATTACAAAAATTAAAAACAGGGACATTTCCTGGGGACAGCTGCTCACTCTATATTACTCTTTTGATAAAACATGTCAGCCACTTGAAAATTCGAAAAAATCGTCCTGTGGGTAAAATTCTGTGGTAAAATATGTTTCCTATGCCAGAAATTTTTAAATCTAAATCCCATCAGTGGCTGATGGGATTTTTCAAATGAATGGCCCCAATTTTGGTGCTTATATCCACATTTGAAAGATTATTGCAGTTATCTGCTGCACTATTTGTGCAAAACTTTAACACAAGTGTGTGAAACTACTCTGACAAACTCTACATACAAAACATTTCTATCATTCTATGAAGGAGCATTTTTCTTTTACAGCCTTTTTGCTCCTTGATAGACGGACTGATTACCTTCTCCTGCATTTGATACAACCGCTTGACATTTGAAGAATGAGGAAAAGAAACAAAGATGTGACGTTAATCATGTGAGAGTTTCTTTTTTTATCCTAACAAACCCGTCAGAAAACATACACAACAGTTAAAATTGTTTTTGACTGAGACAGCCTCCCTGTGCACAGGGGCTTGGCTCTGCACAGACTTGCTACAACCTGCACCAAACCACATCCTCTGCTGCTGAGTTGACATTCAGTTCATTTACGTATTTATTCCTCAGACTCGTCTTTTTTCAGAAAACCAAGACTATGATTATCTCTGCTTGTTTGTCTCACATGTCCAAACCTCCTCCAACAGCGTTTGCTCTTTGCAGCGCTGAACACACAGTCAACACACAGTCTCGACCCTGACACCTACTCGTCTCTCACAGTCTGAAACATGACAAGTCTTAACAAGACAAGAATCTATACGGGCTGCGGCTGAGGATTCACATTTAAACACAAATAGAGCTACACTGTCACATGACTGAAATTATCTTACTTTGTACTTACACATTCAGCGAGCTGTGAACCCGAGCATGAGTCCCTCTCTCTCTCTCTCTCAGTCAGTCTCTGACAAGCAGTGTGAAGCAGCTCTTATTACTCACAGGAGGAAGTGAGCACTCGCTGCTTAGAAACAGAACTCTCTCTGACAGCAAGGAAGAGAATACTCTGTATATTTATGATCGCTACTTCCTTGTCAGTAGTCAGAGCTGATCTAGGATCTGTGGGACTATTTCCCTTTTCTGAGCTCTCCGCGGTTTGTTGAAGTAAATGCTGACTGAATGTCTCTGACAAAACAGTGAAAAGCACCAGGAAGTCTGCCAAGCTCTACACAGGCTCCAGACTGTTGAAATTTTATTAGTCATTGAGTCATTTCAAATCTGTGTGTCTGTCATATCATTTAATTTGCGTGAAAGTTTAATATTTGGGGAAATATGTTTATTTACTTTCCATTAGAGAGTTAGATGATAAGATTGATAAGATTCTCATATCTGTCTGTTAAATATGAAGCTGCAGCAGCTGGAAACAGCTGGCCTGGCTCTGTCTGACGGTAACAAACCTAAAACCAAAGAAGACTCCTGCACATTACCTGCCTTTAAACTGCCACTTTTCCTTCTTACACCATAAAAACTGGTAGGCTGGATTTTGTCACTGCTAGTCAGCACCTAGCTAGCCTCTATACTAGCTAAGCTAACAGGCTGCTGGTGTAGCCTTATGTTTTTTTATAAGAGATATGAGAGTGGTACGACCTTTTCATCTGTCTGTCAGAAAGCAAAAAGTGCATTTCCCAAAATGTCAAACTATTCCTTTACATCTGCCATAATGGACGATTTGCTACTTTCCACCACGATAAAAATATGCCTGGTGTTTTTTGTCACCTTGTGTTTGTGTGTCATCAACAGTTGACTCCTACTGTAACAGGAACTACCACAGAGAGCATCTCTGTCTGTCTGTGATGTTATCATTTCGATTGTGTCACAACTTCCAAGTCACTGAACTCTATAGGTGTGGTTGAGATCAAAAAGGGGCGTGGCCTGACAGCGAATGCTGAGTACTCATGTAGTAATGACGACTGAGTGCTCATCGGTCGGAGCATCAACGTGTCGACCAGCCGCTGTGATGGTCTCTAGTTTGATTAGTGTGTTATACAGAGGTCGAGGTATAACGATGGTCTGTTTGTTTCACAGGTCACCATGACAACGTAACAGAAAACTTTAATTTTAGGCATAAACCCTATGAAATATTTACAGATGAACATCTATCTAAACTGTTGGAAATCTCCAGCTTCAGAAAACCAACATAAAACAAAACATTAAACGTATGTCACAGTTCATTTCAAATCAATAAACTTTATTTGTTCACAGGGGGCAATTTAAAGGGCACATAGAGTAGACACTAAAAAAAATACCCAACAAAGAACACACAACCAGTGCAAGACAAACTGTACACATTATGAAAAAAATCAATGACAATAAAATGAAGAAACAACACCAGTGCAAAGAAAAAGAACAAGCAACAATGGTGCAAAACAAAGCCTGTAATATTATAATATCATTTAATTACTGTGAGTTTCAGAAGAGAGTTCAAAGTTGCTGTTTTACAAACCATTACACCCCCCCCCCAAAAAAACATACATTTTGGTACGAAACAAGTCATTTATTGCTATAAATAATGGCGACAACATAAAACAGAACATAACCTAGCATCATAATATGAAATATCTGTTGATATTGATATTGTTCAGAAAGCCACAGGGTGAGATCTAATTCAAAGTGTGAAACATGATCTTGTTGACACTCAGTCCTGTGTCCTTGGAATGAATGAAGACGATTTTCACTGTCAAACCACATGCATGAGCTCAGGACTGGCACACACATGGTTAAATAGCTCAGCAGGGTGTTTGTTTTTCAGGAAAACTCAGATTTTCCAGGAAAGGCTCATGAGTACAGATTCCTTTTACAATCATCAGGCAAACACACTCGTAATATTAATTGTGTTGACATTATTATTATGTTATTGTGATTTGACAGAGAGTAAGAGTAATTTGACACCACAGCCTGATATAAGGGAACACAGTTTACCTGAAGCGCTTCTCATTCTGAGAAACGCTTTGATCAAAGTGCACAGACTGTGGTGGGAGTGTTTGTGCTCCCACTGAGCCTCTGCAGATCTCCATGCACACACACTGACTGACTGACTTTTTCTCCTGCCCAACAGCTTTTCTTCAATATCTCAACATCTGTATGTTTATAAAGACAAAAACAGGAGAGAAATGGCAGCTTGATGGTGAAATGATGACAACATGAGCACAGGGAAGAACATGAATAAGACCAGGAACAGGAAGTGTTAAGATATTAGTCACAATGAAAAAGCATTTTTTATTGTTTGTCCTTTATCTAACCAGGATGTTGGACATGTAAAAGAAACTAAACAAAAAAAAGCGGCAATGGACGTGTGTGTGTGTGTGTGTGTGTGTGTGTGTGTGTGTGTGACCTGATGTGTGTGTGTGTGTGTGTGTGTGTGTGTGTGTGGGAGAGAGGCAGTTTGATGTTATGGGAGGGACAGGACAAGAAGTGGTGAAGAAATTGCTTTTTAAAATTCTATGTAGACGTACAACATGAATTAACAACTCTCAGCTGCACATCTATATTTGAAAGTTAAAACAATAGTTTCCTAAAAGAAAAAGCTGCTAAATTGCAAACCAAACAATAATGAACAATAATGAACATTAATCAAGTGTGTTTTCCCAACATGAATCTGCAATTTTCCACCAGTAAAGACAGTAAAGAGAGGATTTTTTTTTTTCCGAAGTGACATTTTGGTTCCTTAAAACCATATCAGCTTTTTCCTGTGTGTACATTGTGTGAAATGAGGAAGAGCTGTGGTGATAACAGTGATGGATGATGATTTGTTGCTGTAAACAAGCAACCGGACATCTATATCATTTATATCTATCATAAGTGCAGTTGAAAAAGATTACATCAATGAATGTGATTTTTATCATCGATTATTTATATATCACCATACTTTTTATG
This sequence comes from Seriola dumerili, assembly GCF_002260705.1. Taxonomy (NCBI): domain Eukaryota; kingdom Metazoa; phylum Chordata; class Actinopteri; order Carangiformes; family Carangidae; genus Seriola; species Seriola dumerili. The sequence continues at coordinate 22,527,711 of NW_019174280.1, forward strand.
TGTTCATATATGCAGTGATTGAACTTACTGTATGTCAACGTAATCCTAAATTTTCATGTGTGAGGGCATTGTACACTTTATTAGGAACACTTTGCTGATACTGGGTACAGCCTCTCAGACAGCCTCAGTTCTTCATGTCATGAATTAATGTCTTACTATACTATGACATTTTTGAGTCTTACTATACTATGACATTTTTTGACGTTTTTATGTCTTACTATACTATGACATTTTTTGACGTTTTTATGTTTTACTATACTATGACATCAAAAAATGTCATAATATAGTAAGACATAAAAACGTCAAAAAATTCAAAGTATAGTAAGACATAAAAACATCAAAAAATGTCATAATATAGTAAGACATAAAAACTTCAAAAAAAAATATCATAGTATAGTAAGACATAAAAACTTAAAAAAAATGTCATAGTATAGTAAGACATAAAAACGTCAAAAAATGTCATAGTATAGTAAGACATAAAAACTTCAAAAAAAATATCATAGTATAGTAAGACATAAAAACTTCAAAAAAAAATATCATAGTATAGTAAGACATAAAAACTTTTAAAAAAAATATCATAGAATAGTAAGACATAAAAACTTAAAAAAAATGTCATAGTATAGTAAGACATAAAAACGTCAAAAAATGTCATAGTATAGTAAGACATAAAAACGTCAAAAAATGGCCATAGTATAGTAAGGACATAAAAACTTCAAAAAAGTTTGGACATTTTTATGGCTCTTACTATACTATTGACATTTTTTGACGTTTTGTATGTCTTACTAGACTATGACATATTTTTACAATTTTATCTTACTGTACTATGACATTTTTTAATTCTTACTATACTATGACATTTTTTGACATTTTCATGTCTTACTATACTATGACATTTTGTACGTTTTTATGTTTTACTATACATGACATTGTTTGACATTTTATGTACTTTACTATACTATGACATTTTTTGACGTTTTTATGTCTTACTTATACTATGACATTTTTTGACATTTTTATGTTTTACTATACTATGACATCAAAAATGTCATAATATAGTAAGACATTAAAAACGTCAAAAAATGTCATAGTATAGTAAGACATAAAAAACTTCAAAAAATGTCATGAGTATAAGTAAACATAAAAATAACGTCAAAAAAAATGTCATAGTATAATATATACATAAAATAATCAGAATCTAAAAATTCATAATATAGTAAGACATAAAAACTTTCAAAAAAATGTCAAGAAATAGTATGTAAGACATAAAAACAAGCCAAAAAAATGTCATAATATAGTAAGACATGAAAATTGTCAAATAATGTCATAGTACAGTAAGAAATAAAAACATCAAAAAATTTCATAGTAGTATAGTAAGACATAAAAACATCAAAAAATTTCATAGTATAGTAAGACATAAAAATGTCATAATATAGTAAGACATAAAAAGCTAAAAAATGTCATAGTATAGTAAGACATAAAAACGTCAAAAAATGTCATAGTATAGTAAGACATAAAAAACTTCAAAAAATGTCATAGTATAGTAAGACATAAAAATGTCATAATATAGTAAAGACATAAAAACGTAAAAAAATGTCATAGGATAGTAAGACATAAAAACTTTAAAAAAAATGTCATAGTATATAAGTAGACATAAACATCAAAAAATGTCATAGTACAGTAAGACATAAAAACTTCAAAAAAAATATCATAGTATAGTAAGACAAACAAAAAATGTCAAAAAAAATGTCATTGTATAGTAAGATATAAACAAAAAAATGTCATAGAATAGTAAGACATAAAAACTTCAAAAAAAAATGTCATAGTATAGTAAGACATAAAAACTTCAAAAATGTCATAAGTATATTAGTAAGAACATAAAAACGCTCAAAAATGTCATAGTATAGTAAGACATAAAAACTGTAACATAATATAGTAAGACATAAAAACAAATTTAAAAATGTCACAGTATAGTAAACATAAAAATGTCAAAAAATGTCATAATTATAGTAAGACATAAAAATGTCACAAAATGTCATAGTACAGTAAGAAATAAAACGCATCAAAAAAATGTCATAGTATAGTAAGACATAAAAACATCAAAAAAATGTCATAGTAATAGTAAGACATAAATCACAAAAAATGTCATCATATAGTAGACATTAAAAAACTTCAAAAACATGTCATAGTATATATAGACATAAACAAAAGTCATAAATATAGTAAGACATAAAAACGTAAAAAAATGTCATAAGTATAGTAAGACATAATAAAACGTCAAAAAATGCTATAAGTACTAGTAAGACATAAAAACGTAAAAAAAGTTCAATAGATAGTAAGACATAAAAACTTAAAAAAAATGTCATAGTATAGTAAGACATAAAAACATCAAAAAATGTCATAGTACTAGTAAGACATAAAAACTTCAAAAAAATATATCATAGTATAGTAAGCACATAAAAAATGTCAAAAAATGTCATATGTTGATATAAAGATATAAAATGTCAAAAAATGTTCATAGTATAGTAAGACATAAAAAACTTCAAAAAAAATGTCATAGTATAGTAAGACATAAAAACTCTTCAAAAAAATGTCCATAGAATAGTGGACTATTAAGCACATAAAAACTGTCAAAAAATGTGTCAATTAAGTTATAAAGTAAGACATAAAAAATGTCATAGTACTAGTAAGACATAAAAACATCAAAAAAATGTCAATAGTATTAGTAAGACATAAAAAATGTCAATAGATATAGTAAGACATAAAAAACTTCAAAAAATTCATAAGTATAAGTAAGACATAAAAATGTCAAAAAATGTCATAATATAGTAAGACAGTAACCAAAATGTATTCATAATAAAAATGTCATATACAGTAAGAAATAAAAACATCAAAAAATTTCATAGTATAGTAAGACATTAAATCGTCAAAAAATGTCATAATATAGTAAGACATAAAAACTTCAAAAAAATGTCATAGTATAGTAAGACATAAAAACATCAAAAAATTTCATAGTATAGTAAGACATAAAAATGTCAAAAAATGTCATAGTACAGTAAGACATAAAAACATCAAAAAATGTCATTGTATAGTAAGATATAAAAATGTCAAAAAATGTCATAGAATAGTAAGACATAAAAACTTCAAAAAAATGTCATAGTATAGTAAGACATAAAAACGTCATAATATAGTAAGACATAAAAACATAAAAAATGTCACAGTATAGTAAGACATAAAAATGTCAAAAAATATCATAGTATAGTAAGACATAAAAACTTCAAAAAAAGTCATAGTATAGTAAGACATAAAAATGTCACAGTATAGTAAGACATAAAAATGTCAAAAAATATCATAGTATAGTAAGACATAAAAATGTCAAAAAATGTCATAGTGTAGTAAGACATAAAAATGGCATTTACTATGCCATTTTTTGACGTTTTTATGTCTTACTATACTATGACATTTTTTGACGTTTTTATGTCTTATTATACTATGACATTTTTTTTGAAGTTTTCATGTCTTCCTATACTATGACATTTTTTGACGTTTTTATGTCTTACTGTACTATGAAATTTTTTGACGTTTTTATGTCTTCCTATACTATGACATTTTTTTTTAAAGTTTTTATGCCTTACTATACTATGGCGTTTTTACGAAGTTTTTATGTCTTACTGTACTATGGCATTTTTTGACGTTTTTATGTCTGACTATACTATAACATTTTTTTGACGTTTTTATGTCTTACTATACTATGACATTTTTGAGTCTTACTATACTATGACATTTTATACCTTACTGTACTATGACATTGTTATGCCTTGATATACTATGATGTTTTTTGATGTTTTTATGCATTTATCACTCTATGACGTTTCATGTGATAGCTTTTCTAAGTAATGTGTAAATATTGTCAGTGGGTCTGAAAGAAAACACAGTAGACAGCGTTCACTGTAGTGACATCAATAAATATATATCTTTATTTGTGCATTAATAAACACTGGAATGTAGAGGTGTATTGCACGTCCATCGTCCAGGATGTGGATTCAGTGTAGACTTCACATGTAGGTCGTCTCCTGCGCTCCCTGCTGAGAAACATCAAACAACGCCTTACTATACTATGACTTTTATATTCCTTACTATACTATGACTTTTTTCTGCCTCACTATATGAAGATTCATTAACAAGTTGGCATGGTGATGCAGTGGTTAGAACTGTTACCTCAAAGTGAGAAGGTTCTGGGTTTGAAACCTGGTCCTGAGGCCCTTGGCAACTCTAATGCTATGATGTTTTTTGGCTTTTTTATGCTTCACAATACTATAACCTTTTTATGCCTTACTATATTATGACTCTTTTATATCTTACTATATTTTAATGTTTTTATACCTCATTAAACAGTCATTCAATAATGAGGCAACACAGTAGTCCGGTGGTTAGAACTGTCGCCTCATTGTCAGAAGGTTCTGGGTTCAGTCCCTGGGCCTGGGGCTTTTCTGTGTGGACTTTTCATGTTCACCCTCTGCCTGTGTGGGTTCTCTCAGAGTACTACAGCTTCCTCCCTCCTTACTATACTATGACATTTTATGCCTTACTATATTTTGATGTTTTAATGTCTCATTATACAAAGATTCATTTGCGAGGTGCCACGGTGGTGCAGTGGTTAGAATTGTTGCCTCACAGTCAAAAGGTTCAGGGTTCAGGGTCTTTGTTTTGGAAACCTACGCCCTTGGGCTATTGTAGTCACTGACACTTCAACTGCCTACAGTTAACTGGTTATAGTACTCACTGACAACTGTTTAACACTTCAATGGACACTTCAAACCCTTTTAGAAAAACTTGAATGCTTGCGTTTTCTTCTAAATTTTGCCTTTTCTGGGTCACTCTTCAAATGTGAACTGTGATGAAGTTCAATATAATGAAAAGTTTTTGTGCTTTCCTTAAAAAAAAATCAGTGGGCACAAACATGATATAAAATTACAACTGCTCATTTAAAAGAAGATCAAGACCTTCTACTGAGATAAAGGGAGAGGAAACACAACCGATCAATGACTCCTATACAGTACACAGTACACAATGAATGCATAACTGAAGGTATGTGTGCATGACCGTGATCTATGTCAGGAATTTGGACTAGCAGGAATGTGTGTCAGCTCTTGCAGGACAGCTTACCATTCATTCCACATTCTTTTTTTGCATAAACAACCTGACGAAATGAATAAGAAAGTAAAGCAGCAGAGAACGATCTCAGCACATCTGATGATGAGGAGAGGGAGGAAACACCTCCGGCTTGAAAACGGCTCCTTCAGTTGTAACATATTCATGTGATTCTAAGTATTACTTGGATCTTTTGTTTGCCGAACACTCAGCATTGACTAAATGTCACAGAGAATTACTGGCAAACACCACTACAAGGTTCATTTAGAAACAGCCAGGCCTTGTCTCAGTGTGCTGACTTATGCTCTATGATTTCATAGAAGTCTACAGTTGACAAAGAGGTGCGCACACATCGTGGGCGTCTGGGGAAGTCTCTACTAGTGCTTCCACCTGTGGGAGTGAAGCTGTGCAACCCTTTTTTTCCACTCTACTCAGAGTTGTCACAGAGTCCCCTCTCTAGAGTTTATTCAGCTTCATCTTTCCATTTCCGCTGACTACACATACTCAACTCCTCCACCCACAAAACTAAAACTAAAACTATGTATTTTCGGAAAACTCAAAACAATGTGCGGGGGACTCTTTCTCGAGAATGACATATTTAAGTCAAGGGACTCTGGCTGTGTTTGTTCTTGTGGTTAAATGTGACAGATAATTCAAGTTGTTTCTTACATCTACAGTTAGAAAAATGTAAAGTTTACTAATCCTAGACAAACATATCATAATATAATCACTCAGCTAATAATTAGCATCATATGACTGTTAGCACTTCATCTGATGGTGATGCCTTCAGCATGGATGACTCTGCTAGACCTCATGAACAGAAATGTAAAATTTGATCAATAGTCCCCTTATGAAAAAGCACGTGAAATTCAACATGTGATTTGTTTCCATTCACATGGGACTTTGTGATTTCACATGTGAACCTTAATTTCACATTTGTATTTTACACACGTTTATTAAAATTCACATGTGCAGAAAAGGACGTTTTCAACTCTACACGTGAATACAATCTTTGCATGTGAAAACGATAGTGACACACGTGAGTGCCAATTATATATATGAAGAAGTTATGTCACGTGAATCAAAGTTTCATGTTACCTATGGGTTTCCCATGTAATCCTGAAGGTTTCACACAGGCATCACACATTACACCACAAACATGTTCCAAAACCCCGTTTCCCATTTTCCACCTCGTGTTCAACGTATTTCACATGTGCAAAGAAATCACATGTACACATATACATTCATGCACACGTGAAACTGTTCCATGTGAATTGAGGGATTTGAGCTGCTGTCAGTGCCGGTACTTTTACCACTATTTTACTGTCTCATTGTGAGCTTTCTTACTTGATTTTGTCCTTTGCTTTTTAGCTCATCCGTCTTCTGTGAAGCACTAACCTGTATGAAAAGTACATACAAATAAAGTCTGATTGATTGATTGATTGATTGTCTTTCAACTTCTTCCACTAATTGTATTGTGACTGCCACAAGCACATCGAAGTTCTGTTTCTGCTTGTTCCAGCACAGGCAGACACCTTCCCCCTGTAACGCTGCCAGACAGACTGTTTGAAGGTCAGATCGGTTATAAATTCACTTTGTGTTGTATTTTCGTCTTCTCACCCCACACCTAGAATCATTGTTTGCATTTGCAGCCAGAGATTTGCTTTGAGTTTGAGCAAATGAGGTGGGTGGAGGGAGACACCAGTGAATTCCCTCACAGAGACACTCCACCTAGCAATTTTCCATACCCACATTTGAATGTAAAAAAACCCCACCTGTTAACTTTTGTCAAATGTGAAACATTAATCATCCACCAGAGTGAGAGAGGATGAGGAAGGTGCAGAGGAAGTAAATCACTTTTAGACGGGGGAAGTCTGTTGTGGTAATCAAATGAAATAAACGACTGACAGCTGTCTCATTATTTGCAAGTTTTAATATACACATAAAAAACATTGTGACAAGCATTTGACAGTCATCTGATTTCTTCTCAAAGTCAAGGTCAGCTGATTCTAAAGGAACATTTAGATGCCAAATCATTCATGCTGAGTCCAGTTCAGGAGCTCTGTCACACAGATACACCCCCTCATCTGTATCTACTCCTCTCTTTATCCTTGGACTTCTTCGGGGAGCGGCTGCGGCTCCTGTCCTTGTAGCTGTGGCCTTTGTTGCGTCCCTCTTTCCCATGTTTGACCCGGGACTTGCTGTGTTTGTGATCCCTGTCTCTGGAGCGGGAACGTGAGCGGGAGCGGGAACGCTGGCGGCCCATTTTTCTGTCTCGCCGGCTCTCGTCACTGTCCTGGACACGTGAGAGAAGATGTGAGTGTGTGACATAGAGACTAGGTTGTGCTCAAGACTTTACCCATGATTCCCCTTAGTCTGGACCAAGGCAGAAAAACAGAAACTTCAGTCCTCCTCTATTTAGGGAAGATCAACACTGGTCACCACGACCGTGACCTTTGAAGTTCTAATCTATAACTTTTTCACATTAAAATGTCCAAAAACAACTAGACCTGTGTTCTATATGTTGTTGAGCTGTTCTCACATTATCCCCAGATGTTTCCATCAATTCTCAATCCAGAGAAATCTGTGTCAGTGACACCATATCCTCTACGATCATGTGTCAGTGTGTTTTGTCTGACAGAAGCTCAACATTGACTTTTATCCAGTTTTAAGCCACATACACTTTTTACACCTTGGTGGGTTTCAGCTCGTTATTTGAACCAGATGAAGGATTTTAGTCGTCGGATGTTCGGATCTGAAGTTGGATCAGAGAAACAAGCTGAGGAAATGTGAGACAGCTCAGCTCCAGGCAGCTGGAGACGTCCTGTCCTGTGTCCTGTGTGAATCTCTGATGTTTAAGGTCAAACTGTTTCATTCGTTTACTGGTTTTAATGCTGTGATCACCATGACCCTGGTTAGATTTTAGGCTTCATCATTTGTCTCTCTACCTCACCATCTCTACTGCGATCTAGTTTATAAAACATTACAGTACAAAACCAAATAAATGCATAAATACATGAACAAATACATTTTCGACTTTTAGATATTCACTTTGTTAGTATCCATTCCCTCTTCTTCTCTGGCTGAACTGTGGAGACGGCAGGGTGGAGACTGGGAGTGAGCTCATGTGTGAACATCTACGCATGCAGCGACTTGTTCGGAGACTCAGATTTACTGAGTCATGTGGAAGACTTCTAACATAGATAGATAGATCCATAAACATACTTCTTAGAACAAGTTCAGAAGATGGCGACTAACGATAACTGCTTCCCTGTTGTAGTGTTTTCTTTATCTGAGTTGGATCATCTTTATTTTCGCACCAGGCTGTAGGAACTAAATATGGAAACTGCTCCTCCCTGGGCGTTGCCTTTGATGCGTGATTGACAGGTTCATTATTCAGCCACTTAAGAGTGAAGAGACAGAGGACCTTTGTGAACCAAGTTTACATGGTTGATACCAGCAGCTGCCACTGTGAGAGAACCAGTTCCACCACAGACACAACTTTTTACAGCCTGCCAAAGGCTAAAGAGACGAGAAGCTGCCCCCTGAAACTCGATTCAAAGTAGTTGAATCACTGACGATCATGTAACTTTTTTAAATTAAAAAAAAATATGTGTGTTGCTAAAACAGATCTCCGTCTGGGCAGCAACAGTCACCTGCAGAATCACTTCCTCTTTAGTGATTTTGCCTAGGAAAAAAAAAAAAAAAAGTGTGAGAAAGTCCTTTTTTATTTTTCTTCCCCTTTTTTGCAGCAATGCTTTATTTCAAGCTATTGTGAGCTTTTATTCTGAAAAGTTCTGAAAGGAAGTCCAAAGGTTTTATTTCTTGCTTTGACAAACCTCTGACAGAGCTGCGACACCATGTGTGATATGAAACAAATAGTAAAGTTCAGTAAATCAGTCAGTCAGATGTTTAATACGTGACTGTGTGTGGACGAGAAACAAACATAAGCGTCGGAGCAGCGGAAAGATGGGGATTACAACTTCCTGTCAGGACTTTCAGAATAAAATCAGAGCAGAAACAGAATGCAGATGATGTGAAAGATTGTGGATTGAGATTCCACCCAAAAAGATTATCACAGATAGCCTTATGTAGATATAAATATATATAGATATAAAGAGTCTTATTGCAAAATGACGAATCTCAAAACTGGATGGCAATGGAAACGGAGCGCGGCGTAACTGGTGCTGTCAGGAAACGGGTACGACGTCCTCTGGGTCCACTGTGACTGAGTGGCTGGCAGAGCAGGAATACATGCTCTGCGCTGCTACAGCCAGGACACAGTGGAAATGTGATGCTCACACATTAAATCACGGATGATGAACAAAGATATTTAGAAATCTTACAGGTAAAGAAATGGAAAGATACCTTGTGCTTTTTGGACTTCCTGCTGTCCTCGTCATCAGAATGGTGATGGTGCCTCTTTTCCTTGTGCTTCCTCTCCGAGGGCCAGTGGCTCGTCGTCTCCTCTTCCTCCTCGATCAGAAGGTCATACTTGGAACTTTTGAGAGAGTTACGGAAATCTCCAGGAAGTTGATTGGGAGGTTGGAAACAGGTCTACAACAGGTCTACAACAGAGGTTAGACAGTGAAATACTTCATTGATGTATCATAACATGACCAATACACAAGGATACTCCTGTTTCGGCTTAGCTTGATCCTTCAGAGCCAGTTTGGACCGGTTCTCCACGTCCTTCTCATACGCTTTGAAGTCATCTTTAGTGTACTTCCCACCTAGGAAAAAGAGAAGGTCATGACTGTTTTGTTTATTGTTCGTTTTAAATTTTACGGACTAAACAGAACGTTCGAACATTCATCACATAATCCCACCACAAATAACTAAAGTCTCTGTAAGATTAAAAATAAAACATAATAAACATAATTTTATTAACATAAGTTTTTTCATTTTATAAGAGAAAAAAAAAGAAATTAGGAACAATATTAACATTGCTTATTAGGAATATTTTAGCTTCTACAGGAATAACACTTTCTGTCACTTTATGCAATGGTCAGGAGTGAAGGTGGTGACTATTAAGATCTCTGCTCATGTAGCACAGTGTCAGAGTCAACTCACAGTAAGGTCAACACTAAACACAGACACAAGGGCGGCGGTGAAGAAAAATAAGGTCAGACATAAGTAGAAAATAAAATTCAAAACCCTGCGTTGTTTTAAACTGTGGGACGGCGTTTCTCCTCTCCTTCAGTAAAAGGAGGGTCCAGTGTTTCCTGTGCTAAAGGAGATAAAGTAGGAGGCATCGAAGCTCCGTTCGACCGCGGCCCAGGTTCACGTTGATACAACATGTTCTCAAATACAGACTTCAGAGCGAGTACCTTTCCCCTTCCATTTGATCTTTGCCACCGACTGACTGAAGTCCACATGGATGCGTCGATCATCAATCAGCACATTGTCCATTTTGAAATAGGCCTTCTCACAATCGTCTTGCTGTGGAGACAGAAAGCATAAAAGGGGGGTAAGAGAACAAGTGTAATAATAGAGGTGTGACTCAGTGGTAGTTCCTTTCATGAGAGCTGCAACTATTATTTTCATTGGTTAATCAGCAGAAAAAAAAAGAATAAATGATCAATTATTAAAACTGTGGTCTGTCGAGCAACAGTTAAGTGATTAATCACTGCAGCTCATTATGTTTCAGTATGACGTATCCACCTTCATCTTCAGCAGACTCAGATCTTAGTTCTGGAGCCGGGTTCACAAAGACAGACTTTGTGTCTTTGATAAAACAAATCTTCAGTTTGACTGAGTCTAAATTCATCTGTTGCACAAAGCAGTTTAGTCTTTGACTATCTTAAGCCAGACTGTGGTACAATGAACTCTGGGTAAATTAAGACTTTTTTTCAATATTAAAAAAAAATAAAAATGGCCGACTGAAAAACCACATCCAACCGGCTCAGCTCCGTTTACCGCTGCAGGGCGTTTGTCTTTAGGAAGAAGAAAAATCTGATTTGGGAAAAAATCTCTAAGCACTCTTTCCCTTCTCTTTGCTCTCTCCATAACAATGTTAGCAAACTGCAAATTATCAGCCATGTTTTCCTGTTTTTTGTTGTTGGGTGCTGATGTTCAGCGCAGGTGTCACTGATTGTTACCATCTGGCAATAAGGTGTCTGGTGTTTTTGGCTTAAAATGAGTCAGTGCTTATTTTTGTGAAACAGTCTGACTGACATCAAACTGATCTGTGAGCAACATGAAGACTGGACCAAAACTGAAATATCTTTATGAAACTGGCCCCTGGTTCTTAGGTATTTTACCAACTTTCTCGTTACACCCCACCCCCACCCCACCCCGCCGCCGCCGCCCACCCCACCCCATCTCAACATTCACAAAATCAAGTTCCTTCTGAAGACTTCCTGCTGCTCAGTGATTGGAGGATACAGAACAACAGAATGAAGCCATTTCCAAGAAACACCCTTCACTTCGTCTCAGCTCTCAGACATCTGAGAAAAAGCAGCGACTTCACTGGAAGAGATGCTTTGTGTGTGCCAAACCACTGCTTCAACCAGATGCTCACAGTTGCATCACATTGACGGGAGGGGCAGCCTCTTTGCAAAATCAACCTGGTATGCAAAAGCAGAGTTTAAAAAGTGCATAATAACTGCTGACAATATATGTAAAGAGGAAACTGTCTGCAGCAGCACATCCCTGTATTTGAATGAAAAACACTCCTGCTCCTCGTGTGGAAAACCCCTTGACCTCCATATATCTTTCACATTCAGAATGAATGAACCCAGCTCATTTACAAATTCATTATGTTTCATCTATTTACTTTACTATACAGCACCAGTCACTGTGTCCAAGCCGTTAACGGGTTCTGTATTTCTGGTTCAGAGTGAAAACACATTTTTACCTGTAACAACTGGCCCAGCGCCCTCTAATGGTTTAATTATTCACTGCACTTCACATTGGGACTTAACACGAGCTGCGTCCTTCAATAAATGCAGCTCATGAAGGTTTTTGGAAAAATAAAAACGCCAGAGAGCAAAAGCTGCATCCCCTCTCCAAACGACACAGACCGCAGACTCACTATGGTGAGTTCAAACCACTGACAAAACTAATGGTGCTTATGGAGTTACTCATTAACTTGTGAAGGTGTAAGTTCATGAGTTTACCACAGGGAAGTTGCTCTTGAATAGCCAGAAGAAAAAAAAAAAAAAAAAAAAGCGGTACATACCTGTCATAAACTACTTATATAACTTCTACTTCTCTGTCATATTGACTCCATGTGATTAGTGATAGAAGTGATAGTTAGTGTTAGAACAAATACATTGAGTTCATAAATGAACTGATTTATATTTATTCACATCATGCAGGTGGTTTTCCATCCGTCAGAGGATTTGGACAGTTACACGTGTTTTTCTCTCCAGCACATTTAATTTGAAGCAAAATAATGAAGAGTGAAATAATGGATTTAAGTGCCAAGTGTCAGATTTAATTTGAATAGGTTCATAGAAAGAACTGTGTGGGAGATTTAGCTCAAAGTTTAGGCAAAAAAAAATGTGTTTTAGACTCTTTTAAAAAACGCCCACAGAAACAATCCAATATCTATTTAAATGTAAGATTCATGTAGAATATTTCCAGCGGTTCATCTTCCTGTGAAATCAGCACTTCCCTTCGGCACTACATTTTTTCCAACAGCTGAGTGTACTGTATTACGCCACAGCGGCAGGTCAGCCGAGTGAATCAGAGAGTGAAGAGGATAAACCACCGAAAATATACTACATGACGCATAAATTCAAAGAGATATTGGATTGTTTCCGTGGGAGTTTTAAAAGTGTCTAAAACAAGTTTATTTTCTTGTGTACCGACTATATCGGACTTCCTCACACAACCCCACCTCAAAAAAAACCAAACTGTCCCTTTAACACATGCAGAGGCTTTAAGGCTCACCTTTTCAAACTCAATAAAAGCGTAACAGAGGGAATCTCCAGTTTTCCAGTCTCTGATGATCTCACAGCTGCACAGAAATAGAACATGTATTAGCAGGTATAGTCAAAATATGATGTTAGCACATATCAAATTTGCATTATACAGGAATTGGAGGTTAGTGTCACCTTTTTATGGTCCCAAAGCGAGAGAAGATGATTTCCAGGTCTTCGTCTGTGGTCACCGGGTTCAGTTTGCACACGAACAGCACGTTCTCTGGAGGCTTCACGTTTGCGTCGGGGAGGTCGCCCACCTGAAGGAACAGGGACAGAACGGTGTAGAAAAGTCTCACGCTGCGTGTTTGTGATGTTCAGCAGAAATGTGAGAGCACATTCCTTCTCCTCACCATCTCCAGCAGGATGGCCTGAGTCTTGGCCTCCTTCTCCTTCAGCCTCTCCTCGAGCTCTTCGGCCCCTTTCCCATCCGTATCGTCGATCACTTCGTCCGCTCCGATCCTGCCGCTCTGCACAGAGTATATACTTTAATGGCATTTATCTTCATTCATCCATTTCAGGTTTTCAGAGCGATCATCATCTTGGTTTGGAAGGAATAACCTGAGGTAACTGTTTTGTAGCTTTACATTGACATGCAGGAAGCTTTAGACCTTTCCTTAGAAGAAGGAGTGCTCCAACTATCAACATCACACTCCTATGACATTGTTGGACTCACTCAGGTTTAGTCACCAAAAACTGAATCATGTAAATATCAGAGAAAACAGGGATTTTTCAGGGATGAAAAAACTGGTGACACAAACCCTCTGTACAAAAACAAGATTTAGAACAAACTGGTTTTACTACGCCAAAGAAGAGGCAGGAAGTAGTTCTGACAGAAATAAACAGGCAATCACACAGGAAATACAGACGGGTTGGTCAGAGCTTCATCCTACAGCAACATAACGAGTCACAACATTAGAACAGAACCAGACAGTCTCCAGACCTGAACCCCACGGAGCCGGAGCAACCTAGTGGGAACTTCTGCAACAGTGCTGGGATGAACTGTCTGAACAACATTTCATTTCCACTGTAGAACAAAGCCTCGAGTGTGTTCGGCTGCTGATGGGTCAAAAATTTAGATTCAATTTAGTTCAACGAAAAGATTCAACGATTCTTTGTTTTTAAAATCTCAAATTGTTTATTTGTTCTATGGTTTAATCTTTAATCTCTAAACTCTGAGATTAAATTATGTAAATTTAAATAACAGGTAAATTTACTTTATTACACAGCACCAGTCACACCATATGTATGTTAATACTTTCGACCAGTAGTGTACATGACCCACAATGCAACTCCACTAATGACCGCAGGGTTGGGGATTGAGGAGTGTTATCTTATGTCGCCTGTCCCAGCTTTTTGAATCCATATGCGTCGAAGGCCTGAAACTACACACCCCCTGATTTTTTGTCCTTTTCAAACTTGCAGCGCACAGCTCCAACCGATGCCGACTCAAGTGACATCACTCGAGGACATTTATCAGATTTCGCACGGCTCCCCTTATGCAACAGTACTCCCCAACACACTTTGACGTATCAAAGCAGCAGAGATCCCTTTTAACGTGTCAAACAGTGGCAGTGGACTCACGTCTAGCTGCTCTTTGGTGGGCTCAGGCGATCGATCGGGGACCGGCAGGTCAGGAGGGTCATCAAACGGGTCTTCCAGGATCACCGTGTGGTTTATCCTGAAGAACAATTGCATTATTTTCTTATTATTGTAAGACTGAATCCAAAGTGCATTCTGATGGTTTTTGTGACTGTTGGTCAAATGGGAGTCAAACCTCTGACCTTGACAACACAAGTGCCATAAACACAATTCATTCACTTACCTGATATCCTGGAATGGGACAAAGTCCTTGTCAACAAAGGTCTCATTAACTTTGGCCAACACATCCAGTCCTTCCGTAACTTCCCCAAACACAGTGTGGACTCCATCCAGGTAGTCCAGGTTCTCACCGGTGGTAATAAGGAACTAAGGACAAGAATAACAAAAGATGAAGTACACCATACAAACATAGATAGATAGATAGATAGATAAGATACTTTATTCATCCCCTAGGGGAAATTCATGAGACATTTTGCAGGGAAATTTCAATCTGTAAATTAAATATGGTTTATGATTTAAAAAAGTAAATCTATGACACCAAAGACCAGAGGGAGCCCAGAGAGGGAGTCCATGGTTTAATTTAACACGATGAAACATTATCAAATGCCAGGTATTACACTGTCATAGTGGACATGGCCGGGATTTCAGTTTGAAATAATGAGGATGGTCTTTTTATGTTATACAAAGGACAGATTTTAAAATCCTACTACCAACTACGATACGAATCATCAGGAGCCCTCAGGTGATCTGGGACATGTTCACTCAGTGTTCCCAGAATCAGAACTAAACCAGGTGAAACAGCTTTTAGTTTCTCTGCTCCTCACCTGTGGAACAAGCTTCCTGAACACCTGAGCTCTGCTGCTACTGTCAGCTCATTTAGATCAGGACTTAAAACATCACTGTTTACTGCAGCTCACCAATAAATCACATACAGAGTCTTGTGCATTTGACAGCATCCCTTTTTAAATGGGGTCCTAAGTTTCCTACCTGATCTTATGTATTCAAATATTTTTATTTATTTAAATTAGTTTTTATTGTTTTAATGTCGTCTTAATGTTCTATTTTCAATGTATTTCCATGTCTTGTGTTTGCATGGGGCTGTAGAAATAAACTTACCTTCCCTTGCTATACACGATACATAACAATTTTTTATCAAGGAACACCATCCAACTAGAGCTAAACTAAAAACTATATCGCAATGTTTTCTGTTCTGTCTAATCCGGAAGCGTTTGGCAACCACAGGGAAAATATCAATGTGCGTGTCCATGTCATTCACCTGGGAACCGTGCTGAGCGTTTCCATTGTTCACCATCGACACGGTCCCCTTCTTCCTGTGTTTGATGCGTGGCGCTTTCTCTGAATCAAAAAAGCGGGCCTGGTCCCCGTAGAGTTTACTAATCACAAACAGAAGGGAAAATATGTTCAACTTGTGGTGTCAAAAAAAAAAAAGAACACAAAAGCCAACAGTGGTGATGCCGATAACTGACCTAAAGATTGAGTCTCCACCACGGCCGGTACCAGTGGGATCTCCAGTCTGCACAATGAAGTCTCTCTGAAGAGGAGACAAACACATCGTTACATAAAGCATGTCCAACAGTTTCAAAGCTGGATGGACAAATCAGGAAAAGCACAATATCTTCACCAGAACCTGAAATAGGACTGTGAAGATATTAGTATTAATATATAAAATACATAAATAAAGTACACTAAGAAACTTGAAAGGTCCATGTCATCTCCACACAGGTGAAGTATAATATCATCTTTGGATGCATGGATCTTTGTGTGGCTTGTATTATGTATAACACTTCAGCTGATTACTGTAACCAACCAATTTGAGCATAAGAGCCCTGTTACCATTATAATACTGGTGGCAATTGTGTTAGATTATTGATATATGGGTTCTTATCTAATATGGAATATACATATGTGGAGCACGAACCCAAGGCCACAATATCTATTACTCATCCTCAGCTTTCACAACTGTCCATCTGCTGTATTACTGTACTGTAATGTGAAGCTGTGACTTTTAGGGCTCCACATAATTCAGAAGCCTAAGACTTTGACTGCTGCCATCTATCTGTGTTCATTTACCTCACATGTCAGTATGCAAACTATTATGTAGATATGTAACATTGTTTTTAATGCACTAGCACCATCTATCATACAACCAATTTTTTTAAATGTAGTTTTCATATGTTTGATTTATTACCATCTTTCTCATTATAATATTACGGGTTTTGTTTTGCACCATTGTTTTTTCATGTCTTTTTTTTTCTTAATTTGTACAGTTTGTCTTGCACTGTTTGAATGTTCTTTGTTGTGTATTTGTGTGTTGTTTTTAATGTGTACTCCTTTTAAATAAAGTTTATTGAATTTAATTGAAAGCATCTGCATCTGTGGACTGAAACTTCAGAGTTCACTCTTTTTCAAATCTCGTCTGTGACTATATCGCCCTCCTCAGGCAAGTCAAGATGAGTCTGTGTCATGTTTGAATTCATAATAGTTTCAATAAGACTGATTCATCTGTTACACAACTGTGCAAGGAACCTTTCAGTCTTACCTGGACGTTGTGGATGAGGCAGTAGTTGTAGTATTTTATCTTGCATAATTTCAGGAAGTTTAGGCAGGCTGCAAAAGAAAAGCGGTTAAAGTTAAACCGACAGTCTTTACAACAGACTAAATCCATAATAACATTTCGCGTCTATTTAGCGTTTACAGAATTAAGGCTAAGTAATGGTTTGTGTTGGTTTATTCTAGTACTGTTACTATTGGTGAATTAACCGTTAGCTAATGCTAAATGAACAATTTAAAAGAAGCAAACAAGCTAACAGCCTTAGCTAGCATCCCCTTATTCTGCCCTTATTCTCATCCAGCTTGCTAGCTTATTCGACTACCAAGCAGGACGCGACGTTAGCTGCCGTTATGTGCAAATGGCCTCGTTTTCTTACTTTTAGGTCTTTCTTCTGTAAACAAATCAATTACAATATCGCCCAGCGTCGTTTCAAGGAGCACCGCCATGCTGACGTTCCTGATCTCGCGAGAAAGGAGTGTTTGGGATATTCCGCACGCATGCGCAGTTCATATGTCTTGCTCAATGTTTTTGTTGTAGCTATCTTGCCGCTGTTAAGTTAAGTCGCCACAAAATAGAAATGACAGGGCCAGCGATTTGTCTTGTGTTTGTTCTTTTTGCCTTAGTAACGTCCACAGAGTCGTCACCCGGGCAGCTGAATACGGTAAGACCCAAAGCGACGGCAAACATTGAGCCAATATGATGATGTTGACGTTAGCATAGCGTTAGCTTACTGATCGAGTCATATCCTGACTGGCAGACACGGTGGCGTTAACCCTCACGTCTCTTTGTGTTGTCTTTTTATGTGATTTTTAATTATTGATGCCTATAGGAAAACATCCTGATCAACGTGACAGCAGGGACTTTGGCGGACACGCAGTTGCAAGACTCCAACAACTTGCAGGTACACAGTATAAGTCCACTTAATAAGCAAAGGTCCAGACGGAGGTGTGCCCTTTTTTATGGATTCCCGAAATCCAACAAATCAGCCAAGCCTCACCACTGTCGTTTGATCTTTCAGATAAATTTAAACATATCGGTGGGTGAGGAGCAGGTGTTGGTCAATGACATCCCAGTGGAACTGTCAGGGGTCACCAGGTTCAACTGTCAAGCACTTCTCTGTGAGTATTCATCACATCAGTAAGATGTTCACCGGTTATGATTAGTACTAAGTACTTAGTATTAAACCATAATTTAAACAGTTCACCTGTTACAAATCAGTTATTTTTGTTATAGTGCAGCAGATAACTGTAATAATTTTTGAAATGTGGATATAAGCACTTTCTTTTTCCAAGATGGCGCAGCAGGAGTGGCAGCCTGTTACAACAGCTCCTGCTCAGTGTTGAGTTGTTTCTCTTTTTCTCTATCGGTGTGTCTAACCTACATGTGCTCTATGAGCACACATAATCTCATGGTGTTTGCACTGGCTGTTTCCTGTCTACACCAGGAAACAACTGATGGCACTCCATAACTAGGCACTGTGTCCTGGAGAGAGACCCAACATCCCCCGTTCCGAGGAGGATTTGTGCCAAGCTTAGCACTTGTACCCACATTTGAAAGATTTCCCTGAAATATGCAGTTATCTGCTGTAATATTACTACATTTAAAAATTCAATGACGTTCTCCTTTATCTATATCACGTCATTATATTGTCGGTGCTTTAAAGTGTATGTCTAATTGTTTCATCTGAAACACTCGAATGACAATAATAATTTGCTGTTGGAATTTTACTTGATTGATAACTGGAA
This sequence comes from Seriola dumerili, assembly GCF_002260705.1. Lineage (NCBI taxonomy): Eukaryota > Metazoa > Chordata > Actinopteri > Carangiformes > Carangidae > Seriola > Seriola dumerili. The sequence continues at coordinate 22,546,706 of NW_019174280.1, forward strand.
TGTTTAATTAATAATCTATTTTTTAAAATAAGTTACTGTTGTTTAATTGAGGGATAAATTCCTAGTGGTGTAGGAACTGAAGTCGATTTGTGTGTTTTTTTTCCCCCCAGTGGACAGCATCAATGGAAGCAGTGAGTTTGAATCTGGGGACTTGGTGTCCACTGTCACCCGGGTGATGGTGAGCCAGAACCGGCTATACAGCGACTCAGAGGAGGTGGTGGCTCTGCAGGTGTTCAGTGAAGTAATAGAGATGGAGGGCAAAGAGGTACACGCTTTGTTTTGAAACTTGGTTCCAGTTGCTGAGAGAGTGTGTTGAAAATCCTTCATGTTACTGCAGTACGCTTTGTTTTATTTTGCTTTTTTGCTACATGGCTAATCAACTACAGTAATATCTTATGCAAAACAAAGTAATATTTGAATATGATTTCACACAATTGGGGTTTGAACATTTAGGTCCAGCAGCCTGACATGTGTGAGGTGAAGCTACTGATGAGCCCAGATTTCCAGAAGTTGGCTCAGTTCACCAATATCTACCCCATTGGACACAGTGAGATCTTCAGGGTTCCCAGGGAGAACGATGTGGTCGTCACTGATCCACCAAACCCCAGAAAAAGTATGAAAACATGGCGCTTTTTCTGATCTTAATTACTGTTATGCAGGTAGACAAGGTGATATTATTTTCTTATCTTCTACACTTTCTTTTTTGTTTTTTGTTTTAAATCAGATGAAGATCAGCTGATCTCTCACACCACCAGCCAGTACCCCCTGAAGCACACAGAGACCACCCAGGAGGAGACGGCAGCTCCTGGGAAGCTCCCAGAGACTCCTCTGCGCATGGACCCCGACCTGCTGTATGAGATAGACGACGGACTCGATGACCGACCGAGCCAGCCGGATCAGATTCAGATGGAAACTCCACCCAAAGAATTTATATCATCTTACTCTGTAAGTAGAGTCTGATGTGAGAGCTGCTTGATGACATTCACAGTGCCTCAGGGGCGGAGTCACTGGGAACAAACACAGGAAGATCAGTTTACTGGGGGGAATGCACTGACATGGCTTTCAACAAACATGATGCAGCAGAGTGCCGAGCCCTAGTCTACCGAGCCGCTCTGTTTTCCCTGCTGCTCTGAATATATTTGAATATCTATATTTATATTTTAATTTGTGTTCCCTAAAAGGTTGGAGTCTTAGGAGCTGGTTGCTCTACTGAGCTACTATATTTAGCTAGTTATTTTTTATCTACCATTTATTGCTGATTGATTGATATATGGACTGATGGGATAAATGTTTTGGACTATTTAGTTATTCCTTTCAGGGTTTTAGGATTTAGGTCTTTTGTGGCTGAAATTATATGTTTTCTATTCTTTATTTCTGATTTGTTTGAATTAAAATGAGATGATGATGATGATGATCCGTTTGGTCTTCAGGCCATGTGTCAGTGGGTGGAGAAGGTGCGAGAGCGTCTGAGGCGCTTCTGCTCCGAGTCCCTGCCTCTCTTCTTCCTGGTCATGTGGGTGGTGGTGATCGGCGTCGTGGGATCAGCCGTCATAGTCAAGATCTTGGACATGTTCTTCCCAACGTGCGAACACAAGTGAGTTTGGCGAATCTGTGAATCCCTCACAGCTTTATTTAGCGGGACAATTAGGTGGGGCAGTCGGAGCCTTTGGTGGGGCATTGCTTGTCCCTGATTGTCTTCAACATCTCTGTATAACTCTTATATTTGTATATACTTATATATTTCTCTCTCTTTTTTTTTTTTTTTTTAAAGGCACATTTTTCACCTAAACCCCGTCACCCTGATCCCAGAGGATGAGAAGCACACTCTGCTGGAGAACATAGAGATAGAAGCAGAGGGAGAAGAGAAGAAGCCTTGAAAGGGGATTGGCTCGACCACTACCTTTGTTTTCAGTTTGTTCTTGTTTATTCTTTAACCTTGGTTCCTATGTTAGGGTTTCAGCATGGCCTGGTTTTGTCCCTCGCTTATATTCAGACTTGAATCACTCGCATTTCACTTCAATTTACGCACATAAGCCACGAACAGGGGGGGTTGCTTTAAAGCCATCAGATTGACTGAACTCAGTTTCCTGGTTTAATGATAGTTCACATGAATCCCTCTGATTTAGTCACATGATCACAGTGAGTGGTTTACAGTGATGTCAGCTAAGAGCAGTCACGTGAAGTCCCACTCGTTATTAGAGTATTAGAGTATTACTCAAGAGTATACGCGAGTATTAGAGAAAAGAAATGAGCATAGACAACCAAACTCTTTGCTGTGATTGGTCAGGCAGAGTTTGTGAAAAGCCACTTTTATTAAGTCACAAATGATGATGCACTTTTTTTCTTGTCCAGCTCAGTAACGAGTTACTTTTTAATCAGCAATGACCTTGAGTACTTTTGTTTTTCTCCAAAACACGCCAGAGCAAAGAGGCTTATTCTTCCAAATATTTTGGAAACATTTAGCAACAGCTCTTTATGAAGATCATCTGATCCAAGCTTTTAAAGGAATAGTTCTACACTTCTGTGTCCTGGGTGACGTGAGAGTCATTGCTCCTCATTTCTGGTGCCTCCGCTGCAGCACAGGGCGAGTTCTCAGATTTGCTGTGGCTGGAGAGTAAAGCACTCGCCCTGTGTTTGTTGATGATATACAGAGAACCCAGAACGGCTCCACACTCATCAGGGTCCTCCATTTTTATTTATCAGCTGTCTACTGGTAGGTCAGCGGGACATGCAGTAGGTCAAGTTGGTAGTGAATTTTTTCGAACGCTAACTGCTGGACTCGTAGAGGAAACTACTTCAAACTTAATGTTTAATTAAACTGCTTATTGTCGTTTATTTAGTTTTAGTTTATTTACTTTTGTCCAACATTTGAGAACAAAAGTTTGAATTTTGAATAAAAGTAACAGCCCCAACTCCAGGAAGTCAGCACTTGATCCTTTCATCCTAAACCGTAGACCTAGTCTTATAAGCCAACATTGACGACACGTCCTCAAAGTGGAAAAAATGGAAGTGATATGCAGCAGATCAAAAGCTTCATAGCAACAGTTTTGTCAAAGTTTGTTTTTTTTTCGTTGTTGTATCATGTCACCAAAACTTAGCAACACACACCAGAACAGTCGCTAGCTTAGGAAAGCAGGTTTAACAAATGAATCGGAACAAACTGAACATTTTAGCAGATGCATCCAGTGATTTGGAGTTTTTCTGTTCACTGAAAATTCTTTCTGTATGTAGCAGTTCTGTACAGGTCACATCGATTTTCTCACATTATTGTTATTTTCCAAAACTGCGCCCCACTGCTGAGTGGTGAAGGAAACTCTGAGGCAGCAAGTGCACTAAAGTGAGTTTATTGGAAATGTGTTTATTTAGTATGAGCCAGGTGGTGTCTGCGGATCTGTCAGACAATAATGGTTTGTTGTCACAGACAGCTCTGATGAAGTGAGGTAATATTTCAACCTTAAAAAAAAAAGATGCAGGTCATTGTGTCATTATAAAGCTTGTGTCTGCACATTGGTTATTGCCCCCCCCCACACACACACACACACACACACACCACTTTGAAACTGGGTCTGAATGTCACTACTGAAGAGAAGTCCTGTCGTCCAGAGTTGAGGTTCAGATGTTGATTGTCATTCTTCTCAGTGCCTCAGTGACTGTTTTAGGGATCCTATGACTGAAGACAGGGATTATAATTTATTCTACTTTGGTTAATTGTGTGTGTGACTTTCTTTTTTTATTAACGGAGAGTGAAAGTGAGGTTGTTCAGATTGTCAATGCACTCTAAATGAAGACAGATTAAAGACAAATTCCTGCTTTAACTGGACCGATGTAAAATACAGTGGTTGTACAGGACGTGATCAGAAATTCAAAGTGTAAACTGGAGTTGAACCTGCATGGATGTTCATGTTTCCTTTATTTTGTGTGTGTGGTAAATCTGATCATGATTTATAGACCAGAGTGACTGAGATGAGGATCAGTCCCAGTAGGCTGTGTGTGAGGGACCAAAGCAGACTGGGGCAGGTTATTATGGGTTTTATTAATTCAAAACTCAGCAAGTGTCAGTGTATCTTTTTTTTATTTCAGAACTTAATTGTCACGCTTAAAAAAAAAATAAAAATAAAAAAAAAAAACCCAAAACAAACAAAAAAACATGTGAGTTTGTGAAACTCAGAGCAGCTGAGACTTTCTTTCCGTCTCTCCCCAGGGTTCAGTTAAGCTGCAGGATGCATGACGTGCTGCGTTAGCAAAAGGTGCATGTGTAGTGTAGCTTGTGAATGCAGTTTGCTGTTCTGTCAGCAGGTTATACATTAAAACTAGGAAACTGCATGATGACTCAAAACAACTCAACCTGTCAAGTGTACGCCTCCAAGTCCAAACTGATGCACTGAATAGAGACGTGCTGAATTAGGCTGTAAGGCCAACGATGTGCCAGGCATGAATTCAGATGTGTTGCTGAAGAATAAAACAAACAATATTTTTAATTTGAGATGTTTGTCTGCATTAACTCCATGAATTACAGCTGGACTGTGTATCACCTGATGACATGTCACATTTCTGTATTGCCTGATTGTGTTTGTGCAAGCTGAGAGAGCACAACATGAACATTTTGTTTTCAGAACGACCATGTGCACGTGTAATCTAACGTTACAAAAGACTTGAGGTTCCCCTCGGACATCTAATGTGATTCAATTCAATTCTATTTTATTTGTAAAGCACCAAATGATAATATACAACAGTTCTGACCAGGAAATTTGATTGGAGAGTTGTGTTGTGAGTATTTGCAGCACATGTTGTTTAATTGATGAAGATATTTTCTGAATTTGTTCTGTGTTTTCTTAAGTTGCAGTGCTTTGCGGTGCTATGAGCTCCGTACACATCCCGGTCACAATTCTTTAATAACTGCAATGTTTGTATTCATGTGCAAAAAAAAAAAAAGCCAATATATCATAATACAATTATCGCCTCAAAGATGTGGAATTGGTGTGAATCTATTAAATATTTTTACAGGAGGAAATTATTGATGCACCTATTTATCAAGAGTTAAAAGTACATTCAACTGTGTGGTCACTATCTGAAACCCACAGGCCAAACCAATCACACGCCACTTCCTGCAAAATAAATATTGCAACTACTTTTCACACCAGCAGCATCTAGAAACTGACAGATGCCTGTAGGATCGTATGGTTCTGTGTGAGTCCACGTCAGGCCAACTACAGCCGTGAAATCATGTCTAGATCAACAACAGTCACAAGGCTCAAAATACCATCCACCAGCTGACTGCAGCCAACACAACAAATGAACTTACATGTGAGACAATGTTAACATCCATAAACACTTGTTAAATTTATTCATAGAAATACCTTGTTAGTGTTGTGTTCATAAAAATTAGCATCAACAAAAATGTAAAAGAACCACGTGTCAATTTCACATAAAATTAAGCGCATCAACAAAAACACAAACAAATACAGGAACGACAGTTTGTGTAGAATCTCATTGTGAGACACGACGGTACAAAGCAACTGTTATGACACTTAAGAAGGAAAGGTGAATTAACTTGGTTTTGAGAGTTTTGAAACACATACATTTAAAACATTTTGCAATTGAAATTTATTTCCAGTGAAAGTGAAAAAAATCGGCTACTTTTCACCTTTTTCACCTTTCTAGATTTTCAAAACATAATTTTCGACAGGAAGAGGCTCTATTTGTCAACTGGACTTATTTACCTGATGTAATATTTCACCTAACTGCTTCAGACACATACTCAGCCACCACCATGAAACCACACACACACACACACACACACACACACACACACACACACAAACCAGTCACACACTCAGACGCCTTTTTTTTTTTTTTTTCAGCAAGACCCAAACTCTTCAATCCACTTCTCATACTTCTCCAGGTCGGCTGCAGACACAGATTTGGAAACTTTCTTCAAAGCCGACTCAAAGTCCTCCATGGTGGTGGGCATGTGCATCTCGTCCCGGGAAATGTTGCGGATCTCTTCTGGTGTGAGGCCCTCGATTCTTCGCCTCATGGCCATCAGAGAGGCGTCCCTGCAGCATCGAACAACAGTTTCATTTCAACCAGTGTGACCACAGATTTCAGTAGAGGCTTTTAACTACATGAATCTCTCAGCTCTCGCTTTTATGGTGCTCATCTGAAATCCTTCCTACCTTCAGTTTTTCAGAAAAGCTCTACCAATGCGCCTTGTTGTATCTACTCTATTGTATATCTCTTAGCTACGACATAGAGCTTATTCTGTGCGTAAACGTGTTGTTTTGTCTCTGTGCTGTTTGTAAAAGAAGCCACTGGGAAGACAGTCGACTTTATTTTGAAGATCGGTTTGACCTGCACACGTTGGTGATGTCGGCTCCTGAGTAACCCTCCATCTGGTCCGCGATCTTGTCCAAATTCACATCGCCGGCCAGCTCCAGTTCCTTCAGGTTGATCCTGAGCAGCTCCACTCGCCCCTTGGCTGCAAACATAAAGGACACAGTGAAGTGGAGACCGGACGACTGACTGGGCAGCACAAACAACTTGCTCTGGTCCCTGAAAGGCCTGTGTACAACTGTGTTGTTTGGTTTGGGGGGGGGGGGGGGGGGGGGGCACCTCTAACCCCTGACCTCACACTCTGCAGTTATTAAGGGTGCAGTTACAGTTTTTCTCAATCGCTTCGATGCAACTCACAACTCTTAATGCAGCTCTCAAAACAGTTCATGCATATCTCATAACAGTCCTACTGAATGTTTGTGTTCAGTCAAGGCGTTACTGAGATATCGTGTCCATGAGAATGGGACGGACGGACAACCTGAAAACAATATGCTGACTGACATAATGGAACCACTATGGAAGAGAGAAGAGCTTTAGATTGAGAACATGGTTTATCCGAACATTTAGTGTTTGCAGAGGTAAATTAGAGTAAATGAGAGAAATGACTATACTTGAAGGCAGAGGGATGTAGATCCTCTTCTCCAGCCGTCTCCTCAGCGCCTCATCGATGTCCCATGGGAAGTTGGTGGCAGCCAGGACCATGACCATCTTTGACGGGTCGTCGTTTTCTGATGCTCCACCGACACCTGAGCGACAGCAATGACAGAGAACGCCTCTGAAAACTAACGCTTCGATCAGACGTGACTGCAGTTAAAACAGCTGACATATATCAAGAACGCTGGAAAAATACATTTGTGTATAAGGAGGTGTCACTGGTGTTGTACCATCCATCTGCACCAGCAGCTCCGCCTTGACTCTCCGGCTGGCCTCATGCTCCTCGGACGTCCCTCTGCGGCTGCACATGGAGTCAATTTCATCGATGAAGATTGTAGTGGGAGCGTAAAAACGTGCCTGCACGAGCACAAACACAACGACTGAGTCCAGGAGAAATCTCAAAGGGGACAAATACTCTCCCGACAACATGAACAGCCATGACACCCATGTCGCGCGTGTGAGCTCACCATTTCAAACAGGAGGCGAACCAGCTTCTCAGACTCCCCTCTGTACTTGGAGGTGAGAGTAGATGAGGAAACGTTGAAGAATGTGGTTCTGCATTCTGTAGCGACGGCTTTGGCCAAAAGTGTTTTCCCTGTGCCCGGAGGTCCGACCATGAGCACCCCCTGAGGTAAGACGTGAGTCCCATGTTAGAGTGAAACACATAACAAGAGAAGTCAGATTAAATCTCCTCAGTCAGTACCTTCCATGGTCTTCGTATGCCTTTGAAAAATGCTGGCATCCACATGGGCAACACGACCGCTTCTTTCAGCAGTTTTTTTGCATCTTCCAAGTCTGCGATGTTGTCCCTGCAGAAACAGGTTAGACAGATGCTGGTTATCATGTAGTATTTCTGCAGATGTGGCACGCTGCTTTTGGCTATAGGTCTTTTTCCTGCTCACGGATTTATATCATTTAATCTCTGTCGAGTACGGAGACAGTTCTGGGACATGCATGGGAATTTATACACGACATGACAGGAATATAGGCTCATGTCTTCACACACACTAAATTGTAAAAACATACCATTTAACGTTTGGATTCTGAGATATAATATCTCTCTCCAGAGCTTCCACAAGGTCTTTGTCATATCCTGTCCCGTCAAACTTTTTCACTTCCTTCTCCTGGACTTCTGCTTTGTTCTGAAAGGGAGACACAACACATGATCACTGTTCCCTGCTCCCTGAATGTAACCCACGTGGTCAGTTTTCTCCCACACAAAAAACTGGAACGACAGGCTCGGCATGGATGTGGGTACAAAGGAGCAGCATGAGGACAGTGTTTAATCAACAACGCAAATAGTTGTGTCTGAATATATGTTCTCTAATATAATGACTGAGAAGGTTGTGCATTCTTTCACAATCGTTCACCTTATCCTCCTTTGTTTTGCCAGTGGCTTCCTTTGCCTCCTTCTTTTCTTTGCCCTTGGAGACTTTGCTTCTGTCCCCGTTGGCCCCCCGAGGCGAGTGCCTCTGCTGGGCCCTCACAGCCACGCTCAGCCGGTTGTTTGGAGGCTTGCTGTCTTTATAGGGGTTAGTAGGCCGCCTGACGGGACAAGGAGAGTGTCTGGGAAAGGAAAAGAGGGAAATGGGGATATTAACAATGGATTATAAGTAACTAGTCCTGTCAGCATTAATCTGACATGCATGTACTATTTTCATATGTGCATTGTTACGACTGCGGTCATATGGTGGTTTTTTTCTTATGTTTTTCACTGTGGTTTGAAAGGTGGCGTGACGTGTGCATGAGTGAGTGTATGTAAATAGGTGTGTGCCAGGAACAAGCTGGTGATCGGTGCACAGTTTCTGCAGTTGTAGCCAATTGGCTCTCTGTAGCACCACAACACTTATGGTGCTAACAATACACACACACACATTTTATCTTCATCAAAAAAAATTACAGCTCCCGCGATTTGGATATTGCATTTGGCCATATTGCGAATTCGATTACATTTCGATTTATTGTGCAGCCCTAGACATAAGGAACCAAGATGGCACGGCTGAGCTGCAAGGGGAGAGAACCACGTCTTCGTCCTGGCACATCCATGTACCTTTTTGTAGTTGATGTACTTTGGTTTTGTTATATTTGGGCAGGTTATGTTGATGTTTTGTTTCTATATAGATTTGCTTTGTTTGTTATTTTGGCCTTTGTCCACCCTGAAGCTGAAATCCACTCTCCTATAAATGTAGGAGTAAATAAAAACACCAGTTCACAGTCTAGTAATTTGTTCCTGTGGCTGCTTGGGAATTGGGGAAGATGGTGTATTCATGTTGCGTGGACATAACAATATTCTGTTTTGCATTTTTGCATCAAGGTTGTTATTGTGCCTTTGTGTATATATATGTGTGTGTGTGTGTGTGTGTGTGTGTATATGTGTGTATATCTGCATGGTTATTTATAGGATGTTGGCATATTTGCAGTTGTGATGTTGGGTTTTGCTCTGTGTTTTCCTGTTTCCTGTTCCGCTCACCTGTCCAGGAACTGCAGATGGAAATGAGCAAGTAGCTAAATCTGGTACGAGCATCGTTCTCTTTTTTGCCATTAATGTATTTTGTACCTGGTCCCTGATATAAATAAAGTCAAAGTCATGCATTTTTATCATTCCAAACAATTATATTACTCACAATATCTGTGGCTGTGCTTTTACTCATGCCAGAGCACTAATGAGTGCTGTAATTAGCTTTGGACTGGACTAAAAACAACAACACTAGAAAGGCTAAGGCAATAATTTTCAGAATGTGTCTGTGGTATATTTATTGCGGCATTGGAAGTGTAAAAGCTTATTTAAATAATATAACACCCTAAATAACTGATTAAAAGACTTCAACACAACACTGCTTGAGGAAATACTCAACAAGTGTATTAATGCAACAAGAAAAACAAAAAAAAACCCAACCAACCAAACAAAGAGGCAGTGTGAGGTTTACAGGCCACCTTTCCACAGGGCAGAGCAGGAACAAACCAGACTCACATCAGGGACTCAAGTCTGCTAATCTCCATCATATGACTGTGTCAGGCTATTGTTCACAGACAAACGGCTCATACAACCCCCGACCACAGAGTGGTGAACAGCAAAGGTGAACAGTGAACGAGGTCTACAAAGTTCAGAAGGTATAAAAATAGATTTTAACAGTGAAGAAAGGAAATGGATTTAAGCAATGGATGAAAGTTAGAAAATTAAGATTGTGTATAAAGAACCAACTTCCATACCTCGGCTCCACATGTACAGGCCTTATGTCACAATCATCGTGGTTACTGGGTTTGGCAGGCGTCGTGTCCAGCTGAAAGTTCTCCAGAGTTGACATTATATCCTGAACCTGTCGATTCTCTTCACTAATTTCTTGCCACAACTGAGAAACAAACACACGCATCAGAAAAGCCAAATTCCCTTGATTATGATCTGATGGGTTTTTTAACTGTTTTTCTAACATTTTTTTAATGTCATATTTACCTGCTGCCATCTCTGCTGAAAACTGCTGTCCCGCACGGTGTACAAATACTTTTTGATTTGTTCTAGCAATCCATGATAGAGGACACTGGCCGAGTTGTAGTTTCCCAGCAAGGCGTATTCGCGGGCCAGCTTCACGTTCTCACTGATTTCTCGAAGACTCATGCTGCCGTGCAAACAGAGACAACAGTTCAGCCCACCAACGTAATGCTAAATATATAAAACAATGATTTATATTCGACTACATAACAACAGTTTTTGGTTGAACCATCTATCTATATCCTTGCTGATGTGTAACATTTTATAATTGGCATTAGCAATTTCATCAATAGAGGAAAAATGTGTACACTAAGGTATTATTCAAATGTAGAGACTGTAGAGAGGGATTTCTGTTTCAAATCATGAATCATTCAACCATTCAATTGCCAAACCTTGTCTTTCATTGGTAAGGTATTGTGCTATGACATAATTTTATCTTATCTGAATCCAGGAAAATGTATAATGCAGGAGACATTTTTTACATCAACATCTAAACAAGTTAACTACAAATACCTTCAACATTATCAGGTTTGAAGAACTGTTTTTTTCTCCACCTTAATAAATGATAAATTTAATTTGCTTTGTCCTCACTTTCTTTAGAAATTCACAACATCAGTATTGGCACATACTGACCTTAAAAAAATATACACATATATATATATATAAGTTAGTGTTTGCAAAGCACATATTGTGAGCCATGTTTTCCTGTTTTTTGCTGTTGGATGCTACTGGTCAGCTCAGGTGTCATTTATTTACTATGTCTTTATTTTTTACAAAGGGTCTGACTTGCATCAGACTTATTTATGAGCAAAATTTAGACTGGACCAACTTTACAGACCAGTCTGAAATATCTTTGTGAAACCAGGTTTAGGTTTTGTATGAGGAGGGAAGAGGTCAGACTAGTGCATCCCTAATTTTCTTACCAGTCTCCTGATAACAGAACATGGCCTGTCTACTAAAAAGAGAATTCTAATGTATTCTAATGGTGGTAAAAATAAAAACTGTTCCAAGTTTTAAAAGTTTCTTGTGATAATGTGAGAGTGAACTAGCAAGGCAACCCTTTATTTACCCCCTGCTTGCCGTTATATTGACCATCCCGCTTTGCTACCATCAGGTCATCATAAGGCTAAAGAAAAACATACAAATCCATGCTATGTTACACGTAGTCTTTCAGGTTAACTTGGTACAGTGTTTACATGATATAAGTACAGTTTTAAGGCTTTTCTGTGACACACAAAGCAACAGGGTTGTCACTGTTGCTCAGGATTAGCCGAGTCTCGCCCAACTGAATCGCAAATGTTTGAGTCAAAATGCGACACAAAACGTCTACACGCAGAGATGCTAGTTCCCGGTATTTTACTAAAGGCTTCCCCGGTTACGTTGAAAACATATTAACTTAACTGTCAGGTAAAGTCGCTTCGACTGTTTACTCTACACGGTACACTGTTGACGTTGTTACTACTCAGCCTCACTTTGAATTTCAAGCCGGGTGGATGGTTTCCCCTCTCTGGTACAGACAAAAAAAAGTTTTAAAGCAATATCTTCTCATAACTCGACGAACACAACTGTTTCTGTAAATCTACTTGGAGTTAACATATAAGAATTGTCACACAAAACCAGTTTGTACCGGGTTTATACTCAACTTTTCAGTTGAACACACGCAGAGTCCTCACAGCGGTTTGTGACGAGTTCCGCTGTGGCAGTTCAAAGAGTGACAACTTATCGAAGACAGCCGACAGAAACCGAACTGGACGAACGACCTGTGGACGTTTGCAGTTCAACTGATAGTACGGAAGTCAGCGACGGCGCACGTTCGGTATGCAAATCAAACGAGCTGGAGAAAAAGTTTTGATTTCCGCTCTAAACTTTCAAAGTAAAACCGAGTAACTTTCCCAACGGTAGGTTACCGAAGTGGATTACGCCCACGTGTGATTTTATTTATTTATTTATTTTTAATTCTGATTTAAATCTCAGAAAGAAAAGAAGAGAAAGAAAAGGAAAGAAAAGAAAAGAAAAGTAAAAAAGTAAAAAATGTTATACATATACACACATATACGTATAGATAAACATACACATAAGTAAAAGCAGTTATCAAATAAATAAATAAAAACAGATCAAATAAATATAGCTGTCTTCTGTTGTGACAGGAAGTGACATATTTAGCAGTGAACACTGCACATTCTCTGTTTTCCCCCAGAATAATCAGTAATTTCTCTCTGGCTTGTTAAACTTTTAAATCTGGGGAAACCTTCCCTAATGTTTCTGTATTTTTGACAGAGTTCTGTCTCTACAGCTCCGTCATCACAGTGACAGTCCTCTCTGGGCAGCCAGGTCTGCTTGTGTCTGCCCTTCTTTATTGCCAGACGGTGCTCACTCTGTACATTGTCTTTCTCAGGTTTTTATCAGTTAGTGTGGTCAGGTAGTCTGCCACAGTAGGCAGACTACTAGTGTCTGTTTAGGGCACAATATGTCTCTAGTTTGTGTTGTGAGCGTGCAATATTATTCCAATAGCTCATGTATTTTTGTTTTTCTTTAGTTATACTTTGGTTGGGTCTAATCTTCTGAGTGATAGTGTAACTGCTCTGAGGCTGGTTGGGGTTTGTGATGAGGGCTAATATATAGGGCATGTCTTTAGTGCAAACTGTGAAAACCATGGATAAGTTGCATTAATTCCACCTTCTGTGCCAAAAAAACACACATTGATTAAAAAATGACTAACAACTAATGCAGTAAGACAATCAGATGTTTGCTTCTTTTAGGAACAATATGACCTTTGTTTAGTTCAGTCACATTTGAATAGTTAGACTTCATAATGATGCAATTAGTGATAGACAGAAGAAGCTCAGATACAATGAAAGATCACATAAATCACATTGGGATTCATCTTCAGCACTCACCAGTAGTAATTTAGCATCAAGTACATCATAAATGGGGTTAGTCTTTTGAAGATAATATTTCTCAGTGCATCAACAAAACAATGGCAAAGGCAATAAGGTACAGACACAGGGCTAATAAATGCTAATAAACCCCTATAGGAATTACATGTGCACACAAGCTTCAGTAATTAGCTCAACAAGAATAATTTGGAACAATGCACCAGACGTTTTAAATAGAGCTGCACAAATCAGCATTTTTTTTAATATAAAAAGATATAAATAATTACCCCAACCCTTCACCCACAAACAAACCACAGAGAGTCATCACTCAGTTCAACAGAGCGTTTGTGTCTTCTCTCTTTGTTCTGATTTAATGACTCAGCTCTCATCAACCTAATGTCCAACAGGCAGCTGTTTTCAGCAGGATAGCGCTGATAAGCCCACTGTACACTAGCTGCCCTGAGCCAACCAGCTGACAGTTAGACACTAAGTGGTGAACAGAAAACAGAGGCACACTAGAATTACCTACTGCCTTGCGGTTGTATGCCTCAGCCACTCAGACTAATTTCAGGTCATTTCATCTTTGAGTCCAAGTGAATGTTTGTACTAAATTTTAAGAAGTTCTCTCTGAGGTATTGTGTCCACAAGATTTTGACAGACAGACGTACGTATGAACAGACAGACAACCTGAAAACAATACGACTGACTTCCGCCGGCAAAACAAAGACCCAGAGAGTATCAATATCAGGGAGCATTGATGCTCATGATTAATACCTTGACATTTACCAATATTGAAAAATTTCACTAATGATTAGGACCAAGCTATGCAAACCAAAGCTGTGCATTTTGAAAATGATAACTGCTCTAGTCTTACCGTGTTGTTTTAGCAGCTCTGCCTGTATGCGCTGTTCCAGGAGCACCAACAAAAAGAGTCGACGAAAACAGCAGAGCAGTTTGTGCACATGATTACATTTACCAGATGGATACAAACAGGACTCAAAATTAATGCTAATGCCTCTCTGTGTCTGCTCAATGTATAAGTAAGCAACTGTTAAATGTTAACAATTTCACATATCAACTTAATAATGACTGCAGGAAAATACTCTCATCAAGTGATTGTAGTACAGTGTTAATTTTCAGTGCATACTGAAGAAGTCCCCACAGTAGCTGGTCATGATGTAGTTGTCATGGTCAAGATATATCCAGTTTTTCAATATTGACATGCTGTATTTCATTGAGTCTGTTCACTGAAGTGAAGCTCACACTCAGGTAGCTCATATCTTTTGACCAGGGGTTCAAAGTTTTTCCAAACACCTCCTTTGCCTTTCTCCTAAAATGTTGCCCCACAATGACAAACAGGAAGGGGTTCAGAGCACTGTTGCTGTACGCCAGATATGTGGACAGTTGTATGCCAATGTCCAGGACATGTCCCCATAGGCACCCGGGCGTGACCTCAAAGTAATCCAGAGTGTCAAGAAAAAGCATCACCTGGTGTGGTGTCCAACAGAAGAGAAAGACGGCCAGCACGGCCAGAACCAGGTAGGCAGCCTTCCTCTCTGCCCTCACCCCAGGGAGTCCACTGGCTCCCCGGTCGTTCAGAGCAGCCACGATGTGACGAGTGCAGTAAACCACTACCAGAACGGGAATTAGAAAACCCACCACGTTCCTGCTGATGTTGTGGTGCAACCTCCATGCTGGGTGGGGGTAGTCCAGAATGCAGGCATCCACACTGGCATCCTTTACGTACGTCACTGTGCGGAAGAGCAGGATGGGCAGACTGAAGAGGAAGCCCAGGATCCAGATCCCCAGGCAGATACGCTTGGCCCAGGCAGCTCTCCTCAGACGGCTAGGGCACAGGGGCTTCACCAGAGCCAAGTAGCGGTCCATACTAACCAGCATGAGGAACAGAACACTGCAGATGTAGTTCATAGAGATGACCACGTTGACTAGCTTACAAAGGATCTCTCCGAAGTCCCACTGGTAGCCTTGGGCGATGGTGACAGCCCAGAAGGGGAGGCAGGAGATCATGACGAAGTCAGCAGCTGCCAGGTTCCCCAGGTAGACATCAGCCACAGTGCAGGGTTTCCTCTGCAGGCAGAACACACAGAGAACCAGGCTGTTCCCCAACAGCCCCATCACACTGATCAAACCCAGGAAGGCCGGCTGCAGGGAGGACAGCCACAGCCAAGCTTCAGTGTAGTTACCGCAGGGGTCCAACTCTGGGCCCACAGTTGGGACCAACCAGTCTGATGAATTCACAGCCATTGGAAACTGTGAATGACAAAAAACAGGGTCAACACAAGCAACCAGGCAAGGTTCATGTAAATACACTTCACTTACAGTTACAGTTGAGTTACAGTAGTTTACAGTTACAGTTTATCAAACTAATGTTAGCAAGTTCCTAACTTTAGCCTTAAGTTACAGTGTAGCTAACTAATGTTAGCTAGTCTCCTACTGTAGCCCTAGTTACGGTTTAGCTAACTACTGTTAGCTAATGCATCCTTTCATTTCCAATGTTGACTTGTCATTTCATTACCAATATAAAATGTCATATTTGATTTAATTTTAGCACACACTGGTTCTCAGTCATGTGCAGTGGGACAATGGAGGATTAGTTGTTATAGAGATACGTTTTGACATCAATATGGATTTTATTTTTTTTTATTTGGTGTGGTGGTTTAGTTTTTATAATAGGCACCCCCTTTGTGTTTACTGAAGAATTCAGGAGTTTTATCTGTTGGGTCATTGACAGTATTAATATTTGTGTGTGCCCAACACCTCAGTTTATTGAAGCACAATCCTGGACTGTAGTGGGTTCCCTTTCACCCTGGAGAAATAGTTGATCTCCCCTTAGTGTCATAGTATAATTTGCACTCTGCTGGTACAGATAATGTTTCATCATTGTAGCTTTGATTAGTTGCTGCTCTGTATCCATCTCTGTTTTTTTCTACACTGTAGCTTTATTTTACAGGTTTACAAACATTGATTTACAGCTATAGAATTATTTGTGAACATCACTTTAGCAGCTGGAAATCACTTTGACCCTAATTTGAGCCAATAGGGATGAGACAGCCTGTTGGATGAACAAGGTGTTTACAGTAGTAGAGATATGGTGTAATAAAAGCATGGAAAAACTGTGCTGTATAACTTTGGAAGAACACAGTTCTTGCATTCCTGTTTGAAAATGTTATCTCAGTATTAAATATTTCGATGAATGCCGCTGCCTCCCTTATAAATTCATGCTGAAATGAGACACATTTCATCACCTACGAGAAACAGATACCATCGTAGAACGGCTCAGTGATCTACTTTCACTCTTGACGTATTGTGTGATATATAGTGACAAATTCTGCCTATTTTGTTTTTTACTAATTACATTTTTGTTTGAGACTGTCCATGGCTTAGACAGCAGAAATTGCCTCATCATCATATCTGCATTTATTACAGATATACTGTTATTAATTAATTTGTTCAAAGCAGCTGTAAATGACAAAACGGGTCTAGAAATGAAAGGTCAGACACACTTTCCTTTCTATCTGCTACTCACCTTATGTCTGTGGCTTAGCCTTATCCATCCAGATTTGCCTGATGTTCGTACTCTGCAGATAATTGTTACGGTGGTCTCGCCTGCACTGAAGTGAACACTGGGAGGCTGCTCACTTTTATATGTGCAGACCCAGAGATCATCAGTGTGTCGTCACTCATGACCCCCCCAACAGCTACTGCGCTGTTCTGGCTCACTAAAATGGTATGACTCAGTGACCGCTGAAAAACAGTGTTGGGGTTTAGTTACACAGATCTGGATTTTTGGCTTCTGTATCGAAAGCATCTGCCACAAATGGCCCAAGACAGCGAGGCAATGTGATTCATGATCAATGTCTCCGGGAGAGGAAACAGAAAGGGGTCCAGATTCCTGGACTGATGGGAAACTTTGAGTGTAAATATTAAATAATCCTCAGCAGCTGCCAAGGAGTCGACGAGCAAGAAAAAAATTGCTGATGCAGAGGAACGATTTTTATCTGCTTGTATTCTTTTATTTCATTTTCTCACAGCCTTTGAATCACACTCGGATCTCCTGCTGCTGAGGAAACAGTTGACAAATCAGAGCTTTGTAATTGAACCGTCTTCTCAACAGTTGGATAGAGCACATTTGGAGCTGATCTCATTAAGTTTTCACAACCCAACCTTTTTTTCAAATAAGAAAAAAACTAGTAATAATATGTTCTGTATTAGACAGTAAACAAACACAGTCATACCCTAATTAGACACCATAAACCTAATTCATGCTGTGATTAAAAACCTCATTTAATTCTGTGTTAGATCTAAAATATACAAAATTATACTGTAATTAGAAACTAAATAAGATGCTTTCCATGGCCACGATAAAACAGCGTCAGGGGGATTTTTTGTAAGGCTTTTAGTCATTCTGAACTCGCAAAGCAGAGCGCAAAAACCAGAGGTAAAAGGTGAAATAAGTTCTTTATTGTAATTATGGAGCAAGGGGAAGTTGTGATGGGGGCAGAAAAGGCTCAGGGCTGAGGGCAGAATGACGGAGAGTGTCCAGGGGTAGAATCGTTGTTGGGGAAAGGGATTGGGCCGTGACTGGCTGCAGGCAGTGAAGAGGGGAATGGGGATTCCTCTTCAGGCATAGAGCCACAGGTGACTGGAGTCCCAACAGACAGGTGAAATGAGAACTGAGGTCACATGACTCCACAGACAGACGAGCACAAAACTGGACAGGCACCTGAAGCTCAGGAGAAAGTCACGGTTATCAGAAATCCAAAAGAGCAAGATCCAAAAACAAGAGTCAGCCATAGCACAATACCACGAAGAATGGTGAGATGAACCGGTCTTAAATACTGCTACTGCTGACACAGAGAACAGGGAAGGGCGAACACAACAGGACCAGATCCTAACACTTGACTGATGAAGCTCCTGGAACAATTCAACTTCCTCCAAAACTCCCTCAAATTCTACCTCTCTCTCTGTCCCTCCTCACAGAACACAATGCTGAGTGCTGTGCAGCTGAAGTTACTGTGAGCATAATAAAACAGATGAAAGAATTGAAAGTGTGTGCAGTGATAGCTGACGAAGCAAGAGTGGCCATGTTGAGTAGCTTGCCTTGTGTGAGCGTCGCGTTAGAGCCGACTGCACAGTAAAAGAGCGCTTCCTTTGAGCGTTGCCAACGTCAAGTATTTCAATATGCAATCAATCACAGATGCAATTGAAAAAGTGTTTGGAAATGGCCTGAACAACTTTCTGTGTGTGACTCAAGCCTGAGATGGGACCTCAGTAATGAGTGGTGTAGCTGGTGGCTTCAGTGTTTCTCTGTAGTGAATCATCAGGGATCAACTTCTGGGTTTGGGTAAGATTGAACTTGTACAGCTCTCTAAGAAAGTCTGCGAAAGCTTTGATGATGAACTTCACAGCTGTCACAAGGCCCGGCGTTGACACTGCAGATGTTGAGCACTGATCAAAATCCATCATGATATTGGAATTGATGCAGAGGTCGTTCTGCAAGAGTTTGATGTAACGTTCAGACGCAGAATGAACTTCGAACAGGCAAGAATACGATTTCATTTTGTTGTTGGTTTGATCTTACTGTTGCATATTGTTATAAGCAGTTGGCTAAGCAACTGTTCTGATGATGATGATGATGATGATGATGATGCTAAATGAGGGAATCCGTTGCTTCATGTCAACTTTTACTGCATGTTTAGTATATAATAGTATATTGTGGCCTATTGTTTAGCTGCTGCTGTTGTTTTTCAGGCCTGTTTGTTGGTCTTTGAAACGCATGCGGTAAGATAATCAGAGTGTTATGGTGGTGTCACGTCACAACTTTAGGGCTAAAATACACAAATCAATCTCACTCTCTCTTTTTTGCTCACTCGTTCAATGAGTGGAACCTATGGCTCTCATTATTCATCTCAAATTGCTGGATTGGATTCCCCTGGACCACCTCCAAAGGTCTGGGCTGATCAGTACCATCAGTTTATTTTGATATGTTCAGCTTTTCCAACTGGACTTTCTTGTCAGTATTCATCTATGTATACCCATAAACTCTTGCCTTTTCAGCTTCTTTCCTGTAGTTGGATGTTGGTTTGTCAGCATACCCTCATTTATCACATTAATCCATGCTACACTACAGGATGAAATGTTCCACACACACGACCAAGTGACTCACAGCTGACTTCTGATTTCCCGTCTTCTCTTTGTCTCAGCTTCTTCTCCCTCTCTCAGTCTAATCCTTTTTTTACTCCGCTTCCTTCCGTCCTTTCTCAAATCAGGTTATGCAGCAGCGTGCAGGGAGGCTGGCTGCACAGCTGCAGATCAGTCTGTCACCACAGATGAATGACTTAATTAAGTTTTCAACAAGTGTGTATTAGGCTGGGACTGGTGGAGTCCAGCAGCGGAGCTTCACAGGCGCATTTTTTTAATAGATTTTATATTCTTTATCTGTGGTTTCTGCAGATTACATGCTTAAATGGACAAATGTTTATACGTTCTGACAGAGTGTGAATTATACAGATCAGAATGTCAGCAGCTCCATGGTCTGAAATAAACTCTGCTAAAATATGCTCACAGAATAGCACTTTATAATGATAACATTTACTGACACTGAAGTCCAGCAGAATAATCAAGGAGGACTTCACACTGGAAAGCCTGATGTTTGAGAGGAGTCCAAGTATTCAGCCAGTCTGTGTTCAAAACTTCTCATTACGGACTTAAAACCAGCGTATCCATATTTGGAGACTTGTTTCCATTTCCAGTTTATTTTTGAGCTTTTCGTTTCTGTATGAAAATAAACTAGTTGTGAATATAACAAAACATGTACCTGAAATACACACAGATACCTGAGAAGGTGTGCAGCTGTCAGCTCCTCTAGCCATGCACAGATACGCTGTCACCCACCTTGCAAGTTCCTATAAATCTGTTGATGAATTTTATCCAAGAGAGACATTGTGATTATGATGAACAGAAAATCCCCAAATCAGGAGAGTGGTTCACAGCCACAGATTTCTAACCTCCTTAGATGCTTTGAGATAAAGATTAAAAACAAGAATTACCACCTTATAGTTGTTTCCTCCACCAACCAGCCAAGTTGCAGGAAATATGGTCACAATATCTCCTTCCTGAATTACAGCAATGTCATTATGATACCTCATACCAATTCTCAGTGCCAGGGTATACACAGACAAAAACACAAAAAATAATAGACAAGCAGAACTCAGCACACATCAGCTCAGAGCCAATTTCCACAGTGTACTGATGAAGAGCAGTGAAATGTCTTGATATATACAGAACAAAAGGTCTCAAAACCACAACAGTTGAATAAACAGTGGGGAATGCACACCACAGCTCAAGCTGACCCTTGAGTCAGTCCTATCTGTGTCCGTGAGTCACGCTCTGACAGTCACCAGGAGTCTGTTTTGCGCCGTGAAGGTCCCGGAAGTTCAAGACAGAGTGATACCTCCTTGTACCAGGAGGCCAGAGAATCACCTCCCCTGCTCGGGATGGACGGGTGAAGACTGGACGGATATGGAGATTAAAATCACACACCTGTTGTTGATCATGTGCGAACCTGAAGAGGACACAATTCTTAATGTTTTGTTTGCTCATAGATTTGTAATATTTTGTTACAACAGTTAGTTCCGACCAGCTAATTTGATTGGAGGAGAGACATTCCATGAGCGCTGATACAGAGTATAACGGCAGTGGGACTTGTAGGTACATGTATCACTCCGCTTAACCGTCAATCAGCGTCACATTAACGGTCGTTATCTGTCTTAGATTGTAACAAACTTTGCCAAGATGAAAAATATTTCCAGAAATAACATTTGAATTAAATAAAGTCTGGTCGTCAGAAGAGGTTGAAGGGGAGAGGCCTGGATACTTCAGCGAACACTTGAGGTAACCTTTACTTGTTTGCTTAGCAACAGTCCAGTTGCGGAACTATTTGTGTTGGCGTAGACACATTAATGATGAAATAAACAAACTAAGCATAATCTGGTGTTGCTTATTTAACTAATGTGACGCTCGTAGAACTGGAGTATAAACGAAATATCACACAAGAGGGAGTGATGTTGTACTCTACCGTTATTGCTTAATTAATGAACTGATAATTAATGAATACTGAATATGAATATTTCTTGTGCATGCTCCAATTTCCAAACTTCTACAGCCAGCGTGTGAAACTGCTTTTATTCATGCTAAAGATTTCACCTTGAGCTTCCAGTCAGTTAAAGGAAAAAAGCCAATGAGTTCAGTTTTGATTTCATTGTTTACCTTATTTGTCCAAGATTGCAGTGTGTAGTGTCTGACTCCTCTGGGCCGCGTTGTGTAACACCGGTGCTGCCAGGAATTGAGTGCGGAGATGGTGACGTTTAACTGCTGGCGTGTCGTCATGCTAATCACCCCTCCCTCTTCATGTGTGAGTCACTGAGGTGTATCGACAGACCCATGTACTTTCTTCTCATCGTGCTAGAGATGCGCACGAGACAAACCTCAGCACTCCGTCAAAGGAGACAACAGATCAGGTCTTATTGGACAGACAGACAGATAGAAAGATAGATAACACACTGTAAATAAAAACTAGAATCACCTCCTTGTGGTTGACCTTGACCTTTGACCTTTAACCACCAAAATCTGTTCAGTTCATCCTCGAGTCCAAAGTGGACATTTGTGCCAAATTGCGCAGGTGATGGACAGCTACAGTCGAAAGTAAGTTGCTGCACTGTTGATGAGTGGAAAGGAATAATAAACGAAATCTATAAAGGCTGTCGTTTTCCTTCCAGGTTCAGAAAATAAAAATTTGACCGGATCAGGACCAGGTGGACTGAGTACATTAAACCTATAAGGTCAGGTTTTAGTTGATTTGCTTGTAAGAATGAGTTTTTTAAGAATGAGTGGTTTCCTTATTGTTATAAAAGGAAATCAGTGTAAGAGACTGAAGTGGTTATCAAACATACTGCGTAACTTTCTGTTTTAAATGCACACGATGTGATTCACCCTTACAGTAAAATTGAAATGTATACTTTTCCAAATAAAAATTGAATGTGTGGAGATTTAATATGTAGTGAGAAACAGTGACTGCTTCTTGTCCTCCATATCCCAGACCTTTAAGATAGAAACGGCTGACACTGACCAGCAGTTGACTACACATCTGGCTTAACTTGACCGGGGAATTTCCAAAACATCTGTACTTGCAAATGTTTCCAGCTTTTCTGGGACATTTGTCTTTCACGCTCGCTTCACCGTGAATCCTCAAAAAAACAGAAGCCTGGTGAATTAGTGCAGATCTTTTTCTAATATAAGCATCTTAGCTTTGTTTCCCTTTGGATCTTCAGCGGAGTATTAAGGATATGCTGAAGAGCTTTCAGCCGCATCCCGTTCTCTGAATGCAGCCGGCTCTGTCGTTGCATAACCTGTGTGGGATCTTCTGGCCGCATCATAAGTGATGAAAGTTTAGTAAGTGGACCTTTGTGTTTATCATCATCAGATTATTTCCAAAGGTCAAGAATGAACATCCATGCACAGATCACAGGCTTCTGACTTATGTTACATTCATTAATCTGACAGAAATATAAACTACACAGAGAGAAGTCACTGAGTTATTCTGATGAGGTCTTTCCTCTGTTGCTGGCTAATGACAACAGATTTTAGAAGTAAATCAGCAGAAGCAGACTTACAGTTCACGACCTCTCTCATAATCACCGGAGGAATGTTTCCCTCTACTCCCCAGAGAGAGCCACTAACTGGGTTTCATTAGAAGGGAGGCCAGACCCCCCCCCCCCACTTCAGGGGGGAGATGAGCAGGCAGGAATGACAACGAGAAAAGAAAAATGGCAAAATAATCTGTTCAATTTCCTTTTTATAGAAGGTGCAAAAAATTAGTCTTAAAAACATAATTACCAAATACTGAGGAAAAAAAGGAGCAGAGCACGTCACATAGTTTTGGATGCATCTGTTGGCCACAACCATCAACAGTGCGGAACTTCACTTGCTGATTTTAAAAAACAAAAACAAGTTGTAGCTCAAAGTAGAAATAAGAAAAAACAAAAGAAAAGCGTTGAATCAGATATGAACTCATATCTGTGCAGACTAGCTTCAATAAATCCTCCAACTATAGATCAAAACAAGAAGATAATCTACTGCACTTCAAAACAAAGTTTATTCTTTTAAGAAAAAAAAATTCTCACAAGGTAGAAGCAGAAAAAATTAAATTGTAAAAAGCAACTAAATAATAATTACATTTTTTTTTATAATATGTACAAATTCAGTTTAAACTAAGTCAGTCGCTCAAACCCTCCTCCAGTGACATTTTCACCACATTTTTAAAACTGAACTGATTTCTGTGAAACAGTTTGAACCAGTTTAAAAAAAGAGGATAAGAAGAAGTTAAAGCTGTTTGTGCCGCTTCGTAGAAAGAAGGAATGATGGGAAGAAAAACAAAAGAGAAAAGGTGGAAAAAGAGGAGTGAGGCGGTTCAGGCTAAACGAGTGATAACAGGAGGACA
Source organism: Seriola dumerili (assembly GCF_002260705.1). Taxonomy (NCBI): domain Eukaryota; kingdom Metazoa; phylum Chordata; class Actinopteri; order Carangiformes; family Carangidae; genus Seriola; species Seriola dumerili. The sequence goes on from NW_019174280.1 coordinate 22,570,575, forward strand.
TTTGTCTCAGGCTCTCGTCGTCATCTCCGAGCAGCTTTGCGGTTCTCAAGCAGCAGAACCACCAGGCGGCTCTTGAGCGAGGACAGTTTCCTGCTGTAGTTCTCCTGCAGAACCGACGTCAGTTTGCAGCGGAGGCTCCGCAGGCTCGGCAGGGCGCCGCAGTCCGGCACGTTCAGCAGCGTGTGGAAGAACTCCATCCACAGGTCGCTGTGGGGGTTTCTGTGGGACGGAGAGGGAGAAGACTTTGTGAGGCGTTTTAAGGATCAATGTTTTCAGTGGGAACAGATTTACAGATGCAGCTTTTAAATAGTAATTACATAAAACAGCTGCTCACTGTAGTTTTTATCAAACAGAAAGAAGAAAATAGTGCATTTGTTTGGGACTATTTTCAGCTGTGGATTAATCCACATTTGGTGCTCTAGTGAGTATTTACAGCAGGACGGTGTGCGGGACTGAGTCTAAATAAACTACAGTGTCTGTGTTCATGGGCTGCGATTTATACATGGACATCATGACATCACCCACAGGTTTCTGAAGAGCGGTTTTGAAGCTCAGAGTGAGCTGCTCCACCATTGCCATCTTGGCAGAGTCTGACTCCGCCCGTAACTCCCAGCTAATCCAAAAAAAAATTGGCAAAGAGGAGGGGCGTGTGCGGGGCTGAGACGTCAGTGCATTTTAACATGGGAGTCTATGGGGATTGACTCACTGTTGGAGTCAGACTCTAGTGGTCATTGGATTGCTTGGATTTATACAGCAACACACACACACATCTGTAGTGAGCTAATACTGGTTTACATATTGACCAATGATTGATTAGTTTATCTTGGAGGGAGGGTGTGTGTGTGTGTGTTACCTTCTAAACACTGCGATTGACTTCCAGACGCCGTCTTCATTCGTGACTTGCATGTATGTCCCAAACAGCATACAGTGCACAGTCCCTGCTATTCCAAAGTAGTCCGTCTGAGAACACACAAGACACAGTAAGACCTCTGAAATAACATTTTCTCAAAGTGCATTAACATATTTTCTGTCTACATTAGTCCGTTTTTTTAACCAACGTCTGAATTTGCTGACTACATCATCAGTTTACACATTTCTATAATCACACATCAATCATACAACACACTCCTGTGCGTCTTCACCTGATAGTTCCAGGGTTTCCCGCTGAGCATCTCCGTGCACTGGAAGCCTGACGTCAAGCACTTGGCAGTGAAAGCAGTGCCTTGTGGGAAAAGCTCCATGTCAATGCTCTGCCCCAGGTCGATGAGGACGAGGCCGTGGTCCATGTTCTCTGCATCAAAACACTTGTTGTCCAAGAACCTGAAACGCGACGACAGCACTGATCATGAGGTGTTCCTGCAGACTGCTGTAGAGAAAACCTGACGTTTATTATTTTATTTTTCATTATTGCTCTTTCAAAATTATTTAGCGTGAAGTGGCGTTACCCCTTTACCTACTTAATTTTTTTCCCCAAAAAGCACCTTGCAACAAATCTAGCGACTTTTTGTACAAACCATGGCGACTTTCCATAGAAGAGTCAGACACATGGCATGACACATGTCGAACGTTACCTCTCTCCCAGCAGGAAGTTGTCCGGTTTGATGTCGGCGTGGATGATGCGGACGCCGTGCAGCTGCTCCACCATGTGCAGAATACAGATGGTGAAGTACATGACCAGAGGCTGAGGCATCACCTTGTCGCTCAGGGTTTTATACATGTTCACTGCGTTCTGAGAGCAGAGCCACAGAGTCAGGAGAAGATAGCGTTCATATTAACTTCATATTATTGTGTCACATGCAGGGATCTATGAAGAGATAAAAGCCATGAACGCACCAGCAGAGTGCCGTGGTTGTGCAGCTCCCCGAGCAGCACACTCCCGTTGTGGAAGAGGTGAGCTGAGCGGATGCTGCTGTACAGGTGACGGATGTCGGGCTGCAGCCGAGCGTCCAGCTGTGTGTTGATGTAAAACTCCCAGGGATTGGCTGGTTTCTGAACCTGCATTAATGTCAATCACGAGGAGGAAACAGGAAGATGTTCAGTAAAACATGGCGGAACCAGACACTTCACGTCTCTATTAAACATTTTACTCTTTTAGCGCCGGAGAAGCATTTATATATTTCATATTATTAAAATATTTAGATGGTGCTGTGTCTTTATCTCCAATCTCCACCTTCTTACCTTTAAAACCATCCTCTCTGAGGTCATGGGGTCAGTCGCCTGGTAGACTGTTGCAAAAGCACCTTCGCCGAGGATGCAGTCGACCTGCAGGGAAGCCTTTCCTGTTGGAGGACAAACATCATCAGTTTAACACTGAGGTGGAAACTTTCATTCACTTCAGCTTAAAACAAATATAACTTCATAACAGTATTAACCACCGTCTTGTCTGGAATCTGAATTTTGCTTGAATTTGGTAAAAAAAAGAAAAGAAAAAAAAAGTCAGAGGTCCATTTTTTAAGCTAACTGTTCCCCTCTATTTTCAGTCTTTATGCTAAGCTAGGCTAATGGCCTCCTGGTTGTAGATCCACAAGTACTGAACAGACAAAGACTGACATCCATCTTCTCATCTAACCCTAACTAATAATAATTATGTTACTCAATCAATTGGTCAAATAAAAATGATAACCGCAGCCCTCTTCCTCACCCATGCTGAGGGTCATCTTTGGGGTCGATGTTGGGCACGTTGCACTGCCAGGTGATGCAGCGGGGGTGAGAGGTGAGGGGCGGGGCGAGAGTCGACAGCAGATCAGAGATCAGTTTGTTATCCCAGGGGTCTGACACCAGCTGCACCGCTCTGCTCCTGGCTGCCCTCGGTGCTGTGGCGTTCATGGACACGTCAGCGCGGGGCGTCAGCCCTCTGTCTGGACTCATCATGGGCTCATCCACGTTGCTGAACGGTGGCGGCTGCATTGGGCTCATGGGCACGTCGGCACAGAGCTGAGGCTGCTCTGGACTCATGGGAACGTCCAGTATCTTGTTGGGAACAGTGTCTTCTGTCTTCTGTCGACGAGGACTCAGGAAGGCGTCTAGATCCGGCTGGACTGTGAGCTCAGGACTTCTGATGGCCAGCCAGTCCGGTTTCAGAGCGCCCTCCGGACTCATGGGAACATCGTAGTCTGGTTTCTGGGCTGGCTCTGGACTGGCGGGTTTGTCTACGTCTTCCAGGATTTTAAAAGTTTCGCTTCTGGGTCCGACTGAACTCTCCAGTTTCTGTGAGACCAGAGAGGCTGGTCTGGGGGGCTGCTCTGGACTCTTGTACACCTCCCAGACAGGTCCCGTGGTCCTGGGGATGGAGGCGTCGGCCGCACAGAGTGTCTGGTCTCTGAAGGAGAGCACGGCGGGAGGAGGGGGCTGCACCATGGTGATGGAGGAGGTGGTGAGGCAGTGCGGGGCGGCGGCGAGCCCTTCGCCGACGATGGTGCCTTGTCTCGCCGAGGAGGGAAGAAGCTGACTGACGGCTGTTTCAGAGAGTTTCTCCTCACACGGACTCTGCTCAATGATGGGACTGAGGGCGGGAAGAGAGAACACAAAGACTCAGGGAGGCTTTTATGAGATTATATCACCATACTCTTTGAATGGCCTTTAGATTGTGTAAGAGTTCAACTTATGACTATTTTATCACTTAGTTGTTTTTGCTAGAAAACGGTGAAAACTGTTCATCACAAGCTCCTAAAGCTCAATCTGAAGTCTTCAAATATCTTGAATATCGTTCAATCAACAACGACATAAAACAGAGAGAAGCAGCAAATCTTCACATCTGAGAAGTTGAAACTGGGCGACAATCACAATATTAGTCCTTTTTCTAATATTGATGCATCTCTGTAACAAACAGCACAATCACATTTAAAACCGTTTTATCAGTTAATGGTTTAAATATTTAAGATCAGGACGTCATTAATCTTTTCTGAACTAGTGTCGTGGGATGTGCATTGTTTTTTTGTTTAGCTCTGCATGCGAACAATTAAAATAAATAATATGAATAAATATGATTGTTAAAACTTCTTAAAGGAAAGCAGATATCTTGAATACCTGAGTTTTTTGGTCTGACGCCTGATAAAAGCATCGTCATCAGCATCGCCGCCGTCACAGTTGTTCTCTGGAAGGTGGAAAAATAAATCATTTTAGAATAAATCATTTTCTTCATACGTGATAAGAGCACGCAGAGCCGTGAGCATATCCAAGTTGGGTACTGGATTATCTGTCGTTGAAAACTGCAGGTACCTTGATCCTGGAAAAAGTTGCCGTTGAACGGAGTTTTGTGTGTGAACGGCGTGGAGACAAACTGGGCCAGCATGGCGAAGTCCGTGGTGCTGTTGGGACAAGCGGCCAGAGAGTGGAGGGAGTTGTAGCCCGCTCCCCACATGGTGCTCTCATCTGGGATCAGGTCCGGAGGGGTGTCCTGAGCGGTGAACACAGAGAGGCATCATCAACACAGCCGACATAGGAAATAACTCTTTACACACCAACCAGACACTGACCCCTGCTGTTACTGATAAAACACAAGGTGTTGACATGAAGGTAAAAAACATTATTATTTACGTTTTGAATTAAATTATTTCTTTTTCTTTCTTTTTTTTTTTTTTACAGTACATTCAGAAAATATTCAGACCCCTTTTTACTTTTTTCACATTTTGTCATGTTGCATTTAAATTCATTTATCCCTCATCAAGCTACACTCGATATCCCAGAATGACGAAGACAAAGCAGAATTTTAGAATATTTTTTGCAAATTTATTAAAATGAAAATCTCTGTAAATCTCTTTTGTCCGTGAACTATTACTGTATTTTCTTGGTTGGACAGTCGATGTCCGAGATATCCACGTCTATGTCACACAAATTTCACGCATCAGTTGTGTCAGTACTCACGTTGGGTTTGTCCGTCTTAGGGATTTCAGCCAGAGCTCTGATTGGTTTAGGCTTCTCCCCCGTAGAGGCAGCAGCAGCACTGAACGGCAAAGACACAGGAATATTATTCATTTAAATTTTCATTCTAAGTATTTATTTAATTCATCACAGTCACTGAAAAGAATACAAGAAGTCACACACTTAGGCCATTTAGTGGATGCTCATTAAACCTGACAGAATTAGAAAATCTTCAGTTCTGTGTCCTGAAATCCATATTTACCTTCCGTTTTCTTTGTCGTTGTCGTCCTGGAAGATGGTGAACGGCGTCGCCGCCGGAGGATTTGTGAGCGTGGAGGCGCCTCCTTCAAAACATTGAAAGACAGAAACATTATGTTACTCGGCAGAAAATAGCAGCAAAACTTAAACAGAAACTTAAACACCTGCAGACTCGTGTACAGAAAAACTCAGGCTTTGTGTTCATGTGCACTTTGTTGTATTTTGCCTCAAAAGGGTTTTTATATCTACATTCAACTTTTTGGAGAGTGGAATATTCTTAGAACTTAATTTAAATAGTCAATCAGTGAGTAACAAAGTTTATTTTAGGCACTGGTGACTGATGCAGGAATGTTGGAAAGTCACCACATTCCAGTTGGATTTAATAAAGATTATCATCATCATTGACGTGTTCCTGTTTACAGTATATTTACCAAATCTTTGGTATCTGGCGTCAAACTCCTTCTCAGCCGTGTGGAGCGCTGATGTGTTGGTGAACGGATCCTCTAACAGAGTCGGAGCCTGGAACATGTCCATGATGACGTCTGGGTGATACAAAACCAGATCAAATGTTATTCACATACAATTTAAACAGACAGAGCCAGAGTATGAACGACAAAGTGAATAATTAAATGTAAAATAAATACATTTTGGTAATGATATGTTTCTTTTTTCCGTTTTTTTGTTGTCATTTTAATTTACATTTATTTATTTCTAAATTTATTCTAGATATATGACCAATGAATAAACACACAGACACAAAAATATAGAAATAGATACATGAATGTAGAAATGTAAATAAATAAATGAGTAAATCTAGAAATGCACAAATTCATAAATAAATACATGTTAAAATACAGAAATAACAGTTTTATTACCAAAATGTCATTATTTTGCATTAGTTTATGTATTTATTTATCATTTCTGCATTTATCAATTTATACTTGTACAGTTTTGTCCTTCTTACCAGAGGCTGTTGTTTTTGAATCCTAACAGTTGACAAAATTAACATTGAGCAGGAAGAAAAAATTGTGCAAAAAGTGCAATAACAAAATCTGTGTATATCTTTAACTACCTCCTACAAAAAAAAAAGAGAGTATACAAGAACTGTAAACCCCCGTTCACCAAAAGGTACGAGGCCGCGGCGCTCACCCAGTGCTTCCCGTGTGTTGACGGTGGGTGACGGCAGCACCCTTGACGGTGTGGCCTGAACAAAGCCCAGTGAATTGTTAGGAGTGACGTGAGACAGGTTAACTGTGCCCCCCTGTGACACTGATGGAGAAAACAGAGAGGGTTTGAAAACATTCACAAGAAGCTACAGTCACAGAGCTTACATGTGAACAGCTGCTTTACTTACTATTGAGTTTCTCCTCGGGCTCTTGGAGCTGACTGACATCCCTGAGAAAACAGAAAAAAAGCCCCACTTTTAAAAGTTTTGCCATTTATTGCTAAAAGGCATCTAGCTGTGCAGATGGTTTCAGTTTTTTTTTTGGTTTTAGATTCTGTGGTTTTAAAGCTCCACACAGTGTAAAGGTCTGTGTCCATGTGTAGTGTGATTATAGATCAGGTCTAGCTTCTATATTAATACTGTGAAAGTATCAAAGCCTCAGTCCACAGAGAAATGCACACAGCCTGTATTCAGAAACTGAGCCTTAAAACCAGCCGTCAGGACTTCTGGAACTTTGTGATGTCACAACAAAGCAGTCACCAAGCCCCGCCCACCTGGACCCACCATCCAAACCTTGCAGGATTTGGTGTTTTTACTAAAATCTGCTATATTTTTATGGGATCACTCAGAAAACAGTCAGCCAATCAGAAGAGAGGCTCAGAGCCTCCTCTCTTCTGATTGGCTCACCAACCTGTTGTTACTAGAGCTCCAGAGAGAAGCCTGAGAGAGGAGATGTAAAACTACACTGAGATGGTTTTTGGTTCTTAAAACCACAAATATATCTTCTTATGGATCAACACTTCAAAATAAAACACAGAAGAAGAAGAAAATATGGAGCTTTAGAGTTTCTGCAACCGGCTCAATAAAACAGTAAATAAAAGTAAATAAAATGTTTGTGTTGCTCAAAGCATCACGAAATGACATCTGAGAAACTTAACAGCAAAGTGTCGTTACAGAAACAAATTTGTAATGTTGTATTTTTACGTCTGAAATCTTTTGAGCACGTTTAGAAGCGACTCACTGATGAGTGGTGTTTTGCTCCGGGGGTCGACAGCTCTCCCAGCTGCAGGGCTGAACTGCAGCGTTCTGGCAGAGAACATCATTGTTCACGGCACAGACACCATTCGGTCTGTGCAGGGACAGGTTCATCTGCTGGAAGCTCACAGGCCGCTGAACCGACTGAGGCTCAACCATCCAGGTGTGGACGACGGACGCCTGGTCTGTGGACACTGAAGCCGCTGCTGATGCTGGTAAATGAACGCTCCTGTCAGCCAGGACAGAGGCATGATGGGATACCTCTGAGCTCAGAGCGTAAGTGTCGACAGGCCTGATGTGGTTTTGCTGCAGAGGAGGTTCTGGGACGGTGGTGGCGTCTGGGATGAAGGTCGGCTCGGTGTGTAATCTCAAGCCGAGAGAGCGCCGGCTGCTCAGACGGTTGGAGGGCCGAGGACGAGCAAGAGGCAGCTGGGGGGGGTCGGGGTTCACACTGGGGGCCGTTTCTACAACAGGAAGCTGTAACACAGAAAGTAACATTCATGGTTTCATTCAATTTCTGCTGTTGTCGCGTAACTGAGACGATTTCTGTTGCTTTTTTAATATAATACACTCACCAAGCGCTTTATGTTTTCTAGTGTTCGTTACCAGGACGTTGACAGTGGGAGACTGAATATTGTTCTGTTGTTAGCAGGTACACATTCTGCCTTTTTGTTTAATTTACATGTAAAATAATCTGTCAGTCTGCTGTATCCCACCTTTGTATATTTTCTTGTCACTGAAAACAATGACGGTTCACCGTGGCATTAAATGTAGTGTAGTTTATTAAAAAATAGTTGAATTAGCAGTCTCACCCTCTGTGATGAAGTCTGGCTGGTTAACCCTCCACAGGCCTCCAGACTGTGGTCTAATTTCTGCAACATGGACTCCATGCGGCGGATGCCCTCCTCATGCTCCCTCAGACACTTCTCCACTTCGAAAAAAGATGTTACAACAAAGTTAATAACACACTAAATACACAACAACACATGCTTGTTTTCTGTAGTTGAGATTCATTTTTAAGTCTTAATTATCTCACAGCACTTCATGTTATTTTCCCTCTGCAGTTGGACTCACTCATTTCTCTGTGCTCCTTCTCCTGCCTCTCCCGGAGCTGACGGAAGTATTTGGCAGCTCGGACCTCCTCGAAGGAAAATTCAGACCCTTCACAGACCAGTTCGTCCTTCATGTACGCTGCCACCGTCTGAACGCTGGAGCCCTGACCGGAGGGAATCGCTCCTGAGGTCTCAGAGCGGGAGACTCTGCAGAGGAGAACATAGATCAGAGGATAATCGTATCTAGCTTTGGTGGACGTATGTTTCTAAAGCACTTTACTACTTTCACAGTGCACACGCTGTGCTGGTGACCAATCAGGAATCATACCTGTAAGTCTACATGATAAAATATGTAAGTATGTAAGTCTCATTTGGTCCGATGGGCAGATCGAAAAATTCACTTTCAAATCATTGACGACAAAGAAAATCACATTTGAGAAACTGGACCTGGAATCTTCCTGCTGATTCATTTTCTGTTGATCAATAATTGAATATATATCCAACATGGTCACAGACATGACAACTTCTCATGGGCAGCACCGGTGTGATTATTAAGGACAGATCCTCTTTTGTTATGTTGTGTCTTTATTCTGTTTCTCTGTTTTAACATCCTCTTGTCATCATTTGTTTATCCTTCAAAACATTTCAGTCTTTAGGTCGCCACCTGCTGGCCGACTAACAGAACCAGAAACTTCATCTTACAGGAAACAAACAGTGGTTTTCACTTACATGATGGTTGTTTTAACTGCAGCAGGTTTGGACAGACAGTCCACGGAGGCCTTTAACAGAGGACAGAGAGTAAGTGGGTTTGAAAAGACAACAACAACTCATTAAACAATTGTTGTGGAAATTCACACACACCTTGCTCTGAGTGGCTGGTTCTCTGTAGGATGACATCTGATTGGTTAAATTGGAGTTCTGTAAAGGATTTCGACCTCCTGCTTTACAAAAAAAACAGATAAATAAAAATCAAACAGCTGCTGACATGTTATATTGGACATTTTAAAGAAACAAATAAGTAAGCAAGTAAATATTCTCTCACCTGATCCTGGTGTCTGGCTCCTGGTTCTTGTTTGAAACTGCCTGCAGATCAGATTTACTATTTTTTAGCAACTCAAGTCACTTTTATTCATATAAAACATTTTAAAACAACAGGAGTTGACCCAAAGTGCTTTACAATCCCATCAAAGTTCTTGTTGTGCAGATATGGTGAGATATTATTCTAACAATAACTGTATTATTCTAAAATGTTAAGTACACACTTAGACAACTATGTAACGTATGTAATGATTAAGTGTAAGACCATACAGTAAAGTCTGACATTCATACATTCTAAATTAGCTTTTCAGTTTTGGCTGCACAAAACCTTTAAAAAACTATTGGTTAGATAAAGATAGGTGAAAACCTTTAGATTTTGGACACAAGCATTTTTGCCAAAAAACAAACAAACCTCCTCATGTCCTAGTAAAAAAAAAAACAACAACAAATCAACAAGATCAATAAACTTGGTCCAGACTAAAGTGTACTTGTAGATATCGAGAACTCAAACAAACTACCCTGTATCACAGTATCTGTGTTGTTACCTGTATTCGTGGAGAACAGTGTCAGCTGGCTGGGCTTGGTTCTCCACTGCTTTCTGGTACACAGCATCGGCCTGTTCATTAAGGCCCCTCTGCTCAAACTGCTGTGCCCAGGCCATGTACAGCGCAGCAGTCCTGGTGCCGATGCCCTTACTGAAGACATGACTGTACAGAGCTATGGGGTCGGAATAATAACTGGCCTGGAAGACAGTAGTTAAAATGAAGAAAAATAGTCATATGAGGTTTCAGCAGTCTGAAAAGCAATTGAACTCGGTTTGCGTGATTCCTGCCTGAGAGTAATAGTTGACTCAGACTTACACATTTGATGCAGTAGTTCACATATCTGATGTCATCTGCGTATCGCTCCACGTTCAAAAATCTCTGCACAAGAGTGTCAAACACCACAGACATCCCAGTGCCACTGTCTGCAGGTAATCTCTGCTCCAGGTACTCCACAAACCTGAGAACATATACAGTGAAGTGTAAACTCAGCTGATCAAATGTGATGATTTGCTGCTTTTTTCTGATAATTATTTAAATAATCACAATTACAAAAATATTGGTTGACAAAACAACCCGTTTGAATGCCTCACTTTGGGTGACAGGAGTCGTTTTTATTGAGATAGTTTAAGGGAACTTCCATGATTATACTTACATCGTTTTACTTATGTTGGGTTTTAAGTGCAGGTGTTGTAATGGAGTATTTCCACATTGTGGTATCAGTACTTTCACTTAAAAAACGTCAGGTTCACGTTTCTCAGGTCAATCTAAATCATTAGCGAGCTAACGCTAACAGTCAAAATGAACGCTACTCACTTGTCCCATGGATCCAGAGGGTCGTCTCCTGTGTATGAGCTGAATCTGCTTTCAAAACACCTACGAAGTAGAAGTATAGATAGATTCAAGAAAATTGGCATCACGTCTGATAGTTTTGTCTTGTTTAAATTAGTTTAAAAAAGAGCGATACATTCGCACCACTGAAGTTAACCACTAGCAATAAGCTAACACCGGGTACATCATGTCCAATGCTGACTTACTGTAAATACGTGGCGATATCCATTTCGCTTTGAGTTTAAAAGGTCGTTTATAATCGTAAACGTAAAAATAGTTATCTCTGGACTCTATCAGGTGGTTGGTTAACTTTACAAACACATTTCAGCAGAGAATTTGTATCGCTAAGTTTGTTTGTCTACTCCGAGTTGCGTCTGTTGTTCCTACGACATTTGAAATTTCGCGCTCAGCCAATAGCAACGCGAGCGTTCCACAGTGTGTCAAAAAGCCACGCCTCCATGATGTGACGACACATCCGGGGTAAAAATACATTTAAAAAAATACACAAAAATAAATAAAAAAATAAAAAAATAGAGAAAAGCACTTCACCTTTGGTCAGTGACAAAGAACTAATAAAGTGATGCAACTTTTTTTTTATTGATTGATGTAATGATTATTTTCTCAATCAACTAATTATTTGTTGTGTTTGTTACAATATACTGAAAATGACCTTTATAATTTTCACTTTCCAAGTTGACAACTTCAGAAAATCGCCGCATTTCAGAAGCAAAGATTGTTTGGATCTTTTGATTGAAAAGTGACCAATAATCAATTGACAAAGTCATTGCCAATTAATTTTCTGGCATTCAACTAATCGACTAATCATTTTGGCTCTAACAGAGTTTGACAGTTTCTAGGCCTACATGTTATTATATCCAGTTTTGGAGAGGTTTAAAAAGGTTTTGTAAATTAAAAAAAAAATTATAAAAGAAGTAAATTTTCAAAAACTCAATTTTAATCTTTTTTGTTTTTCTTCTTTTATTTTTATTTTGCATTGAATATTGTATTTTGTAACTCGGAATAACAATGTATTGTTGTTATGTGTGTATGTGGGAATGTTTTAAAGTTTTAATTAACTGCAAGTTGGGCCAAATGCAATTTTCAATAACAATAAAGAAGCAATTATTAAATAAACTATTTACCCAATAAAATCGAAATATTTACTTATTAAAAAATAAAAATAAAAATTTAAATATGATGTGAAAGGTCATGTTCGGTCGTGTTTAGTCCGGTTTAGTTTCTATCACTATTCGTCTTTTCCGGTTAGCTTTCAAAATAAAGGACACGGCTCGTAACGAAAATGAAAATGAAATCATCGCTGAGTAAGTAGTGTTATGAAATGTACATCTCGATTGTACAGCACAAAAGCAGCATCAGGTGATATACATTTATGGGAATTTCTCAGTAAGATGTCGCTTCTCTTGGCAGTGAAGACCAGAGACTGTATGGGGGAACATTCGCAAGATGCAGGGACACTAGGCTAAAGCTTAGGCCAGGGGTAGTGTGAGATATATGCTTCTTACAATCGTGGGAAAGTGTAAGTTAATCAATACCAGCGTCAAAAGCTATAAAATACATAAATCACTTGTTCAGAGCCGCTGATGGCCGGATGTATGAAACCTGAGCAGCCCATGACAAACAATGTGGGAAACCCCTTACATGCAGCCGAGAAGCAGAGATCGCGACGTTACGTAGTCGCCATTTTGTTTCACCGGGAGTAAAGAAACCAACCTGAAAAGCACCGGCGTGAATATTTTCCTTTATCAGCAGCACCTTCAACACGGCGGATCAGCATCGTGCACCCGAGTTTAGATTCGCATGGTATGTACACACCGAGGTGACCGTAAAGTTGTGAAAACACAGTGCGTTTTGTGACTGAGCTTGCTATCTGTGCACAGTAATGTTGGATGCGTTGCACGACCGGCCAGAGTTAGCAACATAGCAGCAGCTCGTTTACATGGCTAGCCGGCATTTTGAAAACGGGCCCGCTTTGATTGACGGCCCGTTAAACAGATGTGGTGGAGATTCCCAATGTGCACCACATTTTGGGAAAGACCAACCACTTGAAGGGATTTAGCTCTGGCATTTGTTTTGGAAAGGTTAGCATCATTCAGTTTGCACCTCCACGCGTGTAGAGAAGACTGGGGCCTGTAGTTTACCGAGGCAGGGACGCTAGCTGACATTAGCTAACAGAGGCGTGGTGGATAATGTATGGAAACCTGCTGGCTATAACAGGAAATGTGCGCTTTTTATTTGTTTAAGTTCTGACTGCAAAGAGCGAACTCCATTAGTTTTTTTTCACAGTATTAGACGTTCAAACATTGCAAAACGCGCCACCCTGATGTTGTTTCAGTTTCGCACTTGCAAGCACAGGAGCCACTCAGATAACGTTACCGTTTGTAAGCAGTGTCCAGTCTTGAACGATGGCGCCAAACTGCACGTAATTTTGTTTTTCCACTTTTTCTCGGAACTACAGCATGGCCGTATAAACCTCCTAGGTGGCCCTGGGGCAAAGATTTGTTGTTGGGCACCTATCTACCCCGGGTTTACATTAGATTGATCAATGCTCTACAGCTGAAATGAATAAATAAACAATGCCAAATATCCTCTGGTGGCAGCTTCTCCGGTGTGAATATTGTCTGTTTTATTGTCTTTCATATGATGGTAAATTGAATAACTTTGTATTTTACAAAGCTGATCAGACAAAATAAGCAAGTAGAATAGAATCGATTGATCCTGAAGGAAAATAAATGCTAGATTGATTGAAAATAAAAACAGTTGTTGGCTGCATACTTACAGGGTTTCTGTAATTGATAAATACTAAGTTGTCTGTATGGTAATTACTGACTGACACACACAACAACTTGAAGGCAGTTAAGGTCATAAAATTGCAGATTCCCACAGGGTTCCTCTTCAAGACCAGGGTCAGAAGGGTTAGGGAGGATTGGCTATTCAAAGTTGTTATGTCAGTGGTGCACATTTATAACACGTTTGTGATTGACTATATAATATAGACTCAAATGTAAACTGTTGCTTGCTTGTTGATGTAGCTTTGAATTGCAGTGATGTTGTTGGTAACTCTGCTCTTGCTCTCACCTGCGCAGATGTCTGGAGACATGGCCACAGATCATGTAAACGGGAATGGAACGGAGGAACCGATGGACACTACGGCGGCGGTGACCCACTCAGAACATTTCCAGGCTTTACTGGAAGCGGGTTTACCTCAGAAAGTTGCTGAGAAGCTAGATGAACTTTACGTAGCAGGTAAGCAGAAATTTCATCTCACGCTGCGCTCTGCTGTTGTGTCCTGCCTTTCACCTGCTCCGAGAGAGACGTTAGGTACCACCACAGTCTTGCAACACAGGACTTGTCAGAGATGTGTTTTCCAGAGACGCTTGTTTATCGTTGGGCCAGAGAGATTTCTGTTTTTAGGGCAAGTGCCATGAATGTCTAGATTTGTGTTTTGCTAGGAGGATGAGGCTATTTTATACTGAAATTATTGTCAACAAATTCCATGAACAGACTAAAATCAACGATGGATCTTATGTATCTCAAGCTTGATATATCTGCAGCGACCAGTTGGTTTAGGAAGACACTGAAATGTTTTGGAACTGAAGTTGTTTGTGGCCTCCTTATTAAAGAGTTGTGTCTCCAGTACAAACCAGTAAGGCTGGGCTTATCCAGAGGGAGGCCAGAAAGTACGGAGAGACGGACAAACAGATTTCTAATTTTAGTCTTCTTGTGAGATGTGTTGAAAGTCACGTAAATGTGGAATATCGCCAGGCTAATCCGCTAATATTGATTGCTTGAAACAATGGTTACCAGGACAATGAAACAACAGTCACTCATCAGTTCCTTTGTAGTATTATCAGTAACTGTTTAAAGTTGTTTACTGACAATTAGAGCGCCAAGATGACAGAGAGCGGGTAGATTGCAAGAAAAAGAAATCCTGTGTGCATCCTTCTTTCTACACTGCAACAGACTCTACCATGAATTACCCAGCTTGTAACCTTTTAGATGAAATCATGAGAGGCACATTTCTTATTCAAGATCAATAAAACATTTCCTGTTATGTTTGTACATCGCCCTTAAAAGTACCTTCGTTGCTGCACATCAATACGTTGCTTCGGCTCTGTGTGTGTGTATATTGTCATGCTCTTAAGTACCGAGGCTGGATTGAATGGATAAAAGGATGGGTGTAGCCGTAAATGGTTTAAGGAAGGTAGATTGAAGCCAGCTGGTACTGTGACATGTGCAGAAACAATAAAGCAGCTGTCTGGCTGCAGTAGGTGAATTGTGCTCTTTTTAGAGGAAGCTGTAGGAGCCGCAAACGGTGTCATCCAGAGCGTGGTTAAAATGACTGTAAATAGAAAAAGGGGTTTGTTTGAAGTGTTTTGCGGGATCTTGAAATGTGGTGTTAACAGCATCCGTGTTTGATGTTTGAGTAACACTGTCCCTTTGTTGTTCATTTCGAAAGTGTCAGTTGTACCAGTTGATATCTGCTGCATGTTTTGAGGAGACTGTTTTGAAACTTGGCACTGTATGTGACAGTAAATGGTTAACACACACATAGTAATGACACTTGGACATAATCAGGCCATTGTCCCTTCAGCTATCATTTTCTTTTGTTCCTTGCAGGACAGATCAATCATTACTAAGCCTATTGTCCAACTGCTTCATAGCTGCGTGTGTCACACTCACTCTGTTTCTCGGTGTTAACCTCCTCAGGTGATGATGCCAATTTTATTTATTTAAACACCATATTTACAGTTTGTTTTTGCTGTATTTCTCAGGCTTGGTAGCACATAGTGACCTAGACGAAAGGGCTATTGAAGCTTTGAAAGAATTCAATGAGGAGGGAGCCCTGCAAGTGCTGGTCCAGTTCAAAGAGAGTGATCTGTCACACGTGCAAGTAAGTTCTGAACGCGCTGTCTTCAGGGTGTGGAGTGACACTCTGAAAGACAAAGAGCTGCTCTTTGTTAAACTGGTGCAGATCTGATTGTATATAACAAAATTGTATCATCTTACAGTAACTGTGTTATGTCTAAGTTGAAGTGTGTTTGATCTCATGTATATGGACTGCATTGAAACTGCGGTCCCCAAAGTACAACCTCAATGCAACAAATCCGTACACCTGTGACCACGGCAACAGAAGTCAGGTTACCTGTGATCGCTGCATCAAAACTGAGTACACTCGCTATTTCCAGTCAAGGATAATTACATGAACAAATTTCTAAAAATAACCAGTGCACACTGCCGCAGCTTTCTCAGTGTGTCTAATGCAACATGTAAGAGTAAGAAAGTAAGTAAGAATGAATTCAGTATGAATGTTGGCAGATTGTTGTTTGGTCACATGAAACCAAAATTAATTAGTTTGGCTCCAGCCTGCTTGGTGAACCTGGCCCAGACCACCACAGTGACTGCACAGTGCCGACCATGAAGCAGGGAGGTGGGGGTGAGCTGACATGGGGCTGCATGAGAGGAAAGGGTGTAGGGGAGATGACATTTATAGATGGTGCCACAAATGCAGGTTTGTTTACTCAAATACTGCTTGAAAAGACATGTCCCAGCCTTAAGAAGCTTGGCAGGAGAGGAATTTTCCAACACGACAATGATCCCAAGCACAAAAGAGTTTGTAAAGAAGAAAAATGTGGAAACGACAAACCTGGAGAAATTTGTCCCCTGACCTGAATCCAATAGAAAAACATGTGGAGTATTTTAAAGTGGCACATATAGCAAAAAAAAACCCTCCAGCAAAGAACAGCTGAACAATGGCAGAACATCTCTGCACAGATTTGTGTCAAACTGGTGTCGTCCATTCCAGGGAGGATCACATCTGTCATTAAAACAAAAGCAGACACTTCATATTTTACTTATATGGACCAGGAGTGTACTCAGTTTTGTTGTATAATGTATGTGTCCTTGTGTTACCGCTCTTTTCTTCCGCTCTCCCCTCAGTAGTAGAAGGTAAATCTCGTGTACGTTTGTAACAGTTTGTTCTCTCTTCCAGAACAAAAGTGCCTTTCTCTGTGGGGTAATGAAGACTTACAGGCAGAGGGAGAAACAAGGGACTAAAGTTTCAGATTCTACTAAAGGACCCGATGAGGCTAAAATCAAAGAACTCCTGGACAGAACCAACTACACACTTGACGTAACAACAGGACAGCGAAAGTATGGCGGCCCCCCGCCCGAGGACGTGTACTCAGGTGCCCAGCCCACGGTTGGAACAGAGGTAGGCTTTATCATGATGTGTTCAGAGTAAATGCAAATATGAAGTGTTCCGATTGCTGTTATGTCACACCGGGAAAAGACAGTGACTACTGGGATGTAATGGACAAATATTTTACATGTTGCATCTTCAAATGTCAGAAATATTTTCATTGTGACGATGGATGTTGAAGTGAACGTAGTGCGTCTTGACTTTGACATGATCCCTCTGAACTATTTCACCTCACCCTGATTACTACAAGTCTTTTAAAAACGTCAGTTTTCCCCCGTGTTGTTTTATAGAATATAAAAAAATATATTCTTTCTTTCTTCACCTAGATATTTGTTGGGAAGATTCCCCGTGACTTGTTCGAAGACGAGCTGGTTCCTCTCTTTGAGAAGGCCGGACCTATCTGGGACCTCCGGCTAATGATGGACCCCCTGAGCGGCCTGAACAGGGGCTACGCCTTCGTCACGTTCTGCACTAAAGAAGCGGCCCAGGAGGCGGTGAAGCTGGTGAGTCTGTCAGGAATTCACAGCTCAGCAGAAACCAGGAAACTGAAATTGAGTCGGGACAGTAGTTTTTGTTCAGCAGCCAAGTAACTTGTCTGCACAAAACATTTCCGTGTGCTGGATATTAGGAATAGGGGGCAGAAACGTTATAGACGGAGAGTCTCAAAGTGAGAGGCAGTTGAACTGATTGTCAGCTGTCGTCATTATCTATGTGCGTGACGTGATGTATGTTTTTTTTTTTACAGTGCAATAATCATGAGATTCGCCCCGGCAAGCACATTGGGGTGTGTATATCTGTCGCCAACAACAGGCTATTTGTTGGCTCCATTCCCAAGAGTAAAACAAAGGAGCAGATAGTAGAAGAGTTTGCTAAAGTCACAGGTAAAAGAAAAAAATCCTGATCTATTATTTTTATAGATCTCTGCTGTTTTTCCAAACTCTAATCTAAACCACTTAAACTTAATCGCACAACCTTTTTTTTTTCTTCTTCTTCTGTCTGTAAAGAGGGCCTCAGTGATGTCATACTGTACCATCAACCCGATGACAAAAAGAAGAACCGGGGTTTCTGCTTCCTGGAGTATGAAGATCACAAAACAGCTGCTCAGGCCCGTCGCCGGCTAATGAGCGGGAAGGTGAAGGTTTGGGGCAACGTGGTGACAGTGGAGTGGGCCGATCCCATCGAAGACCCCGACCCAGAGGTCATGGCCAAGGTGAGCTTCAGAAAAATAGTCCTGAAATGTCGCTTGGAACAACTGGGCAAAACAGTGAAGATGGCACCGTTAAGGAGATAAAGGGCTGGAAGATGTATTGCATCTCACGATGATAAACTTAAAGGAGGAGAGAGAGAGAGAGAGAGAGATGAGGTGTGACCTTCTCTCCGTCCATTTCACAGGTGAAGGTTTTATTTGTGAGAAACCTCGCCAACGGTGTCACAGAGGAGATCCTGGAGAAGTCCTTCAGTGAGTTTGGAAACCTGGAGCGAGTTAAGAAACTCAAAGACTATGCTTTCATTCACTTTGAAGAGAGGGATGGTGCAGTGAAGGTACCCACTTTCTGTACTTCTGCTGTTTGTGTCATATTTCAGCTCCTCAGCCTGAATCTGAATAAGTTTGTTGAACCAAAAATCATGTGCACAAATGTTGTCGCTTCCTTTGCTCAGGCATTAGAAGAAATGAACGGGAAGGAGCTGGAGGGAGAGCCGATTGAGATTGTTTTTGCCAAACCACCAGATCAGAAGAGGAAGGAACGCAAAGCCCAGAGACAAGCAGCCAAAACGCAAATGTAAGAAACGTCTTGTCTCATTTTCTAATGACGGGCAGATCAGGATGCCGCTCTCTGTCCTTGCTCATAGTTTTGTTCATTCTTACTTCTTGCCTTCTTTATCTCATCAGGTATGATGACTATTACTACTACCCTCCCCCTCCCCACATGCCTCCACCTGTCAGAGGCCGGGGCAGAGGCGGCAACCGGGGCGGCTACGCTTATCCCCCCGACTACTATGGTTATGAGGACTACTATGACTATTATGGCTATGACTATCACAACTACCGCGGCGGCTACGACGACCCCTACTACGGTTATGACGACTTCCAGGCCCCGAGCCGAGGGCGCGGTGGCAACAGGGGCGCCCGGGGAGGATCCTCTCCAGCCAGGGGACGTGGCGGCGCCGGTGCACCCAGGGGCAGGGCCAGCTTCTCCCAGCGTGGCGGGCCGGGACCAGGCCGCGGCGGGCGGGGCGCAAGAGGAGGCGTGCAGCCGAGAGGGCGAGGAGGGGTACGTGGTGCGCGGGGTGGCCGCGGTGGAAATGTAGGAGGAAAGCGCAAAGCTGATGGGTACAACCAGCCAGATTCCAAGCGTCGCCAGACCAATAATCAGAACTGGGGCTCTCAACCCATTGCTCAGCAACCGCTCCAAGGTGGTGATCATTCTGGTAACTATTCTGGTTACAAATCTGACAACCAGGAATTTTATCAGGATTCTTTTGGGCAACAGTGGAAGTAAACCAGTAGGGCTTTGATAACAAAATACGTGTTTATTGTTTTTGTTTTTGTCTTTTTATTTAGAGACTTGATCTGATTGGCCCTCAATCCCATACGGTTGCCTGCATTTTTTCCTCAAAATTGGTGACATCTGGCAAGATATCTTTTTGTACATATTTTAATAATCCGCTTGGACTCAAACAATAGTCACACTCCCACCTGTTTCTGGCGAACTGGTTTTCTTTTTTTCTTTTTTTTTTCTTTTTTCCTTTTTTCTTTTTTTATTATTATTATTATTATTTTTAAGATGGTCGTTTAAAAGATTTTCCATAACAAAGTTTGAAAAAAATTTTTAGATGCAAATATGTGCTCGAGCTGTCTATTTGGCTATAGCTTTATGTATGTTTTTAGAGATTCTGGTTTCCATGTTTTAAGTAGCTAACAGCAACAAAGCATATGTCTCCTAAACATGTATTTAAAACAAATGAAAATACAATTTGTATTGTCACAAAGTAATGCGTGTCTTGTTATTGAAAAGAAAAAAAAGGACCATCGTAGTCCTATTTTTTGGCTTTACATTTTGGCTTGTATTCTTTGCTGTTTGTCTGCTTTAATAAACATACACGCACACGTGTACAAAACTTCAAATTGTGTTGCAAATTCATGTTTCGGCAAATTCTCTCTTCAAATTGCCTTCAAATTTTAAGGCTCCTTGTGGAAGAAAATGGACTAAAGGTTTGCCAATGTTGGCCACATGCTACAGTGTCACCTTGCATGCCATCAAATTCCAAATCACCTACTTCTATAGTCGGCATCTCTCAAGTGCTCTGTATGTGTAGTGACATACTTCATCCTTATGAGTTCCTCTCATGTCCAAAAACATAAATGTCTCACAAATTGGTGTCCTAAATTCACTGTCAATGCAGCATTAAGAGTAAGCCCCACCCCCCCACCCCTACAAGTCTGTCATACAAGTCCCTTTTGTTACCGGTGGGGGGGGGGGTAAAAGCACAATTTGATTTATTAATTTCAAAGTGAAGCTTTTCCTTGTCCCAGAAGGATCTACCTAGCTGTTGAAGGCCTGGATACTAATCTTGCATGTTTATCTGGAGGTTTGATATTGTGCTACTGTGATAGAAAACTGCCATGCATGACTTGCTTGTAGTGTTTTTGTTCCGTTTTTGCTTTTCTAGATAACAATGGCTGCTTTTAACCCCCCCACTCCCCTTCCCTTCTTCTCTGCCCGTCGTTAAGCGTGTCCACGTTTCACCTGCTGCACCTCAGACGATTTTAAGTTTTGTTTTTTTTGTTTTTTGTTTTTTTTTTAAATTATCCAAACCAGGCCGATTCTCTGCTTGTCGTCCTCTTTAAGGCATTGACATGTGCATGTTACGTCAGAGGGCGTGCAAGTCTGTCAGAATGCTTTGTCTTCTAATGTATGTAAATTCATGTTTTTATGTGTTTACGCAATTCTCCCTCTGCAGTTAATGCTGAGTGCGAGTGTGTGAGAGTGAGGGACACAGAACAGTAGATGTGTGTGTAGATGTAACACGATCCTGTTTTCCATTCTCTAATTGCTTCCTTTTGTTACCTGACTAGCAGGAAAAAGGGGTCGAGGCCGGTCCTGATGTGTCGCTATGAAGACTGACCCGTGTATGGCGTTGCACACTGCAGGCTGCCAGTGGATGGAATGGTAAGGTCATCTGACTCAGTGGTCCAGTGGTATTCCAGCCCTTCTTTTAAGGAGCAGATCTCCTGAAACTGCCACGTTTGAAGATAATCAGAAGAGCAAAACTTGAGCTTTTTTTTTTCTTTTTCTTTATTTTTTTAAAGCATTGACTCTTAAGTTAATAAGTCCCAGCCCCAAATAGGCCATTTGAGACCTACTGAGTTTGAGTTCATGATGGACATCCTTCTGGAAAAGTCTTTGCACTTTTTTTTTGTTTTGTTTCAGTTTGGAGTGGTTTAGTGGAACTTGATGCTATATATTTTGTTTTTTGTTTTTATTTGTTTCTTTGAGTTCTTAGACTACATCTTTACGATGGACTAGACATGATAATCTATGATTATCAGGTAGAGTTGAGGTGTGATCACCCGGCGTTGAAGGTCGGGCATTCCAGGAAAATGGTTCTTTGAGAACTAAAGCCACCAAGGGTTTGTTAACTACCTCAGTTTCGAGGACTCACCTGCTCCGTGTCATTTTGTACTTGAGGAAACTGAGGCAGGGTCACACCCACCCACCCAACCCCCAACTCCTCCCAAACCCTTCCCCACCCCCGCCCCTCCACCTCAGCGATATGCACAGGCAACAACGACAGAGCACTTAATGAATTTTGGTTCTCAGCTGAGACTTGACGTAGGCTGCTACTGTGGACATGTAGCCGGTCCTTCTGAAATGAGCCTGAACAAGCCTTGCTGTCTTTATCAATGAACTGAGTGATGATGTAGTTGACGGACAGATAATTGTTTTTATAGCTTTTCTTTTTCTTTTTTTCTTTTTTTTGTAAAATCTTCAATACCTGGAAACCACAGTCATCCTTTGTCTTCCACAATTGGAAAATTACTTTAATTTCTTGTTTGCAAAGTGATGTCTCAGGCTTGTCTGCTCTGCGCTAACATCTTGTGTTTGTGCACAACATGAATGACCACTGACATCCAGTGAAGCTGCTTTTTATTCAGAGTCTCTGAGCAAGTCTGGAAGGAAGTGAATTCATTTCCATGTCGTGAAAGTTTTACGAATCGGATTAAACACAAGTTTTCATCGCAAAAGCATGATTATCCATTTCACATTGTACGTCACTGTAGACTGATTATCATGCTGTATATGTGGTCGTGACTAATTTTCCTGTAAATTGATGTCAAGTCACGTCTTTTCAGTGTACTCATTATACTGGAGGTCAAGTTAAGAATTTAAAGGAGCAGATCCATCCTGCAACATTGACACTTGGGGGGGTAAAATAAGACTTTAAGGATGTACCTTGAATTTTGTTTTATTGGGAGTCTGAAGTGTTCTACAGCCTGTAAGATACAGCCAGCTTGTCAGTTTTTCAGTGAGGGTTTTCTGTTGTGCATTTTAGTTAATAATTAATATTAAAAAAAGAATCACCTTGTATTTGAAACAGTCAGTATAAAATGTAAAGGATCAATCTGGTGTTATTCTGTATTTACCAGCTGCGACAGCATGGCCGGTATTGTTTTATTTTTTATGTTGTGAGTCTGTGTGTGTCGTCATGGAGACACCTACTGTAGCAGGAACTACCAGAGAGGTGGTTTTGATTTATATCTGTCTGTGGACAGATTTTGTCACTGCAATAGTGTCACAACCTGCGAGATACAGTCATGAAACTGTACAGTTGTGTGTTAAGATCAAAATGGAGGCCAAGTTCGAAGATGGGCGCGGCCCGCCACACGAGTACTGATGTAATAATGTAGTAATGGCTTCTGAGTACTCGTGGGTCAAAACATCATGTAGAGGCTGGTGTTAGCCAATCACAAAATGGTTTCTAATTTCGTTATTGTCAAAAAAAAATCAATATCAAAAACAATGTCTGTGACACTCAAATCAAACCCACTGGAAAACGGCTCACAAAAACTTAATTTTATTTTCTAAAAAGGCTCTAATTTCCTAAAACAGCTGCTCACTGTAGTTTTCACATAGGGAATATTGGGGGCAGCAGGAAAAATAAACTTGTGTGTTCATGTTAATGAAGGAACATGTCACCCAGTGCAGCAGTGTGGCTCACTGATGTGTTTTTAATAGTTTCAGGAAACAATGGAGCTCTATTGTAAAATACAGAATATCACCAGACTGGTCCTTTTTAAATGATGTAAAATATTTATTCATTTGCACCAATGATCAGTAATCACACAAGAGAAGAATTCAATTGTACAGAGATCCGTTTCTGCACCCACATAATGTAATGAATCCGTGAGAGATGGCAGGAGGTATTCTGGGAATTGTAGGAAATCACAGAATGAAGCAGTTGGAGTTTACTTCATCACAAAGTGACTCTTGAAATGAATTGTACATCACAGACTTGTGTGGTTTTTAATGGTGAAACAGTATCTGAGGTTGGATTTCTCCTTTAAGCTCTTTTTAAACATCATTAGTAGCAGTTAGCAGTTGTTTTGGTTTTTTATTTCATTTTATTTTATTTTATTTTTCTGTGACGTTTGCCATGAACCAGTGTCTTGAATCTTACTCATGTTTAGCATCTTCCAGTTCAGGAAAGATTGTGCAGCTTGTTTTTTTTTTCTCTTCTTACCCAGTTCATGAAAAACAGCCAGATTATGAGTTTTTTTCATACTAGTATTGACTCTGTTGGATCACCAATTTTAAGGGTCAAGAATGTTTTGTTTTTTTTCTTTTTTCTTTTTTTGCTAACAAGTGTGTTTGCATTTTTGCAAATGAATTGTTTTATACTGTACAGTGAGGTGAGTTAAACCTATTTTTCTAATAAAGTTATTGACTTTAACCTTGGTTGTTTTTTTTTTGTTGTTGTACAGCCAGTGTTAATTCTTGTATATAGATATTATTTACATCATGGACTCGATCTGTGAAGCTCATTAACATAGTACAGTACGGATACATTTTAGAGATCATGGAAATGCTTATTAATGCTGTTTTTAGGATATCTGTAAATCTTAAAGTCTTAAGTAAAGAATTTTCTGCCCCCCATCTGGTCCGAGGTCACATTAATTGATTAATTACATTACTCATTGTTAGTAAAGTCAGTGAAGTACTGACAAAAATTGTATATAAATGTCATTAAATTCATTTAGTTAATTATAGGGACTTCCTGTAATTCATTTTAAGATATATTTTAAATTCTAAAATCTTGAATTTAATTTGGTGAACAATGCAGAAACCTTGTTTGTAACCTATTTGCCATTCAGCTTGACTTTAGTTTTATTTTTACACTATTTGGTTTAAATGAATACATTTTATTTACTTAAACCTTCACAGTGTCATTTTCAAAAATAAAATAAAACAAACAAACAAAAAACATGCAACAATAAAGGTCAATAGTGGTGGAAGCCCCTTTAAATGTATGGGTCTGGCATCTAGTCCTTTAAATTGAATAGAACTCATCCACATTTTTACCCACACATCTACAAAACATAACTGTCATAAAAATAATAAATTAAACTTAAATATATTTTCAAATGTCAACAGGTCGTTGAATGAACATTACTGACGCGCTGTAGATTTACCAAAACCTGGGATCGCCCGAAACGGAAATGGCGTTGACTGGATTTAGGGTTGCCATGTCCGCATAGCAAAAAGACACTTTTGGTGCGTTGTTTGTGTTCAGAGAGTCGCTGTGTAGCAGTTTTACTCAGCAAATAATAATTTGTGAATAACAAGTAGCGCCTTTTGAATTAATAAAATTATCAAATGAATTACAGACACAACATCCAGCATAACTGACATATTTGGTGTGCATAAAGTAACGGCAAACATAAAATATAAACTAGCATAATAATACAGAGAAAGAGAGGAAAAGTTAACTTTCAAATACTTTAAATTGTTTTGATTAATATGAATAAATCTTGAATCAATATATTAAAGTATTCAAAAAAATCTAAAAACAACTTGAGATTACACTTAAATAGAGGTGAAGTCATTAGCTGACTGATAGAATATAAACTACCAACTGTTTTGGTAATAGATCAAGTCATATTTCAAGCTAAAATGTCATAAAAATAAATTTTTCTAGGCGCAGCTTCTCCAGTAGTAATTTGTTTTTTGTTATTCTTTATTTTTTGTAGCAAACCTTGAATATTTTTCGACTATGTGTTTATCAAAATAAAAACAATGTCTGAAGATGTTACTCTGGGCTCTGGGAAATTGTGCTGCTATTTTTCTAAAATATTTTTTTCTGATATTAACCCTGTTTTGTACTGTTAAATAAGACAATTCTTCATGAAAGAGAACCTATTCGTTTTATCTATTTCAAAATAATGGGTGATTACATTGTGCCCTTGCAAACTCAATCTGATTAACCTACTATTGTTTGCCATGTAATCCCATTAAATTTGGTTTCAAGAGTAGAAGAAGGTTTTCGTCTTTACAAACAAACCTTTTATTTTTAAGACCGTTAACTAGTCGCTATTACTTGTTTCCGTCGACAGATCTGGCAACCCGGGTTGGATTAGAAAACATTCCATCTGTCAAGGAAGTCGGTTGGGACTTTCAAAAAATGGAAAACATGAAGTAAAAACTTTCGCAATTGAAGAAAGTAACTTGAATTCAGGACTGGTCTGGCCACCAGCCGAAGACTACACCTATGGATAAGATGTGTTTTATTATATGAAGAAGCTCGTCGATAGTATTGTCGCTGTAAGTTAAAGCGTTAACCGCTGACCTGAAAACTAACGTTAACCGTTAACCTAGCTAAAACGACTCGGGTTAGCTAACTTCGACATGGTTTAAAGTTGATTTTCAGACGGGTACCTTCACTATATGTAGGTTTAATGCTTTAAACAGACCAAAAACGTGCCCGTTTGGTGTTAACTTCTATGAAATGTGTTTCCCCCGCCCACAGCTCCGCTGAAAGGATGGCAGGTATTTTAACGTATGTGGAGGATTTGAAGCGGGGACTGAAGATCGACGTGCTGAGAGAAGCTGGACGGCAGTACCCGGTCTTCTGCTTCCTGCTGCTGTGCATGCTCTCTCTGACTGTGCTGCTCAACAGGTACATGTTAAACGATAAAGTGAGCTGGGGAGTGTCAGATTATCAGCTGAAACACTGGGTGGTGGGTCATGTGATGTCTGGAGGAGTGTGACCTGCTGCTGATACCTGATCAGAGCAGAGCTGTTTATCTGTTTCACCCAGTGTTGTTGTTTGTGTTTAATCTGGACTCTCACGTTTAGATTAAAGGCTGTCATTAGTCATCTGCATGCACCTCTTTAAACCTGATTAATTAACAGCTATGTTTCAAGTTGAATTCACTATTTAGTCCATGGACAGACTGACACACCGAGGCCCTGAGCACAGACATGTAGAAGCTTCCCTATATAAGAGAAAGTCATTGTAGTTGTTTTACACCTTTGTGGCTGCTTACATCACTTTGTGGTTGTATTATGTCACTGTGTGGTCATGTTGCATCCCCTTGTAGTAGTCTCTTGTCTCTGTGCAATTGATTTACGTCACTATATGGTCACGTTGCATCTCTTTGTGCTCATTTTGTGTCTGTTTAAGGATGTTTTATGTCACATTGTGGTCATGTTATGCCTCTAGTATTTCAAGTCTAGTATTTTAAGTCACTTTATGGTCATTTTGTATTCCCTTGTAGTACTTCTGTGTCTCTTAGTGGTTGTTTTACGTCACTTTGTGCTGTTTTGATTCTCTTTGTATTTTTTCGATTGACATCCCATTAAAAAACAGTATCAGTCGCCTCAATCTGAGGCTCCAACCTACAGTCCCCAGAATCCCTGGGTTAGTGCCTGGTAGCCTTGTTCAATAATCAATCCAGGGTTAAATCAGTATCCATGTGCATTCAAAAAACACCCTGGAAATTGTCATTGTTTAGTACGCTGCTTACTTGACAAATAAACCGATTTCTCAATAACAGCAATGGTTCAGGGTACAAAATAACATTTTAGATAATAAAATTAAAGAATGTGAATGATTGATGTCAGCTGTAAGTGAAACTTAAAAAGGACTCAACCATGAAACTGAAGGACTGTTGCATGCTGAAGAAGGTGTAGCTGAAATGTCTGTGCATTTTTACTTGTATAACTCAAGGCATCAGGGGTATGGTCATGGGTGCAGAACAAACACAGTGACCACAAGGAGGAGCCAAAGATTAAATGCTGATTAATGTTTCTTTGCATTGTATTTGAGCACTGTTATTAGGTCACTTTTAATGCTGTGTAATCTGCCTCCAGGTATATCCACATCCTGATGGTCTTCTGGTCTTTCCTGGCTGGTGTCATCACTTTCTACTGCTCCCTCGGACCAGAGTCTCTTCTCCCAAACATCCTCTTCACCATAAAGCCAAGAAGTAAAGTAAGTTGTAACTTGCATGTGTTAAAGTTGAGTTTTATTTATATGAGGGTCGCTCTGTGGAGGAGTGTGTTGTTTGCTTACATGGAGATGTTTCCAGTGATTAAGTGGCCGCTGAGAAAATAGCTGATGATATTTTATAGTGTTCGATTTAACACTAAAGGAAACTGAGGATTTATATTTTGTCCTCCAACAGCAGCAGGAGCAGGAGCAGGAGCTGTTTCCTCTGGGCAACAGCTGTGCTGTGTGTGGGAAGGTCAAGTGCAAACGTCACCGGTACGTTCACAAGCAGATAATGTTGCTGGTCAACTCCTCTATGTTAATTTGACAGCTGCAGTTACTAGTTACTTGGCTGATAAAGACTTTACATAAGCGGATGTGTTGTAGCAGAATATAAAGTACTTAAATCAGCTCTGTCTCAACCAACTTTAACTGTAAAACATTGCTCACACATTAATGAATCAGTAATAATAATTAAATAATGTAACGTGGTCTCAATACTCCACTTTCAGGTGCCTTTTTGCTGCATAATGAAAATGTTTATTTATGATACCTTCAGTATGTTTTGATCTGCGCTTTTACGTAAGGAAGATTCTGAATGCAGGACCTTCAGTTGTGATGGAGTATTTTTAAATAGTTGTTTTCATACTTTTAATTAAGTTCTTCTTCTACCACTTTTCCATAATCAAAGATAATTGTGATAATGAATGATATGATTCCTTTCTTTAAATTATTTTTTCATGTTATTGACATTTCAAAAGCACAAGTACATTCTGCACTAGTTTGCCACCTAGTGGATATTGTTAAACAGTGCTGCTGAGGACAGATACATTTCTACCCAAGCCATTATTAATGATGATGGGCTTCTGGTAAAGTCACTTTATCTGTGTTGTTTAATGTCATAAATAATGGATGACTTACTGACACATATCACACACGGCATCAGTGACTCCAGACCCAGCGTCAGCTCTCAGAGCCAAGAAAAAAAATACACGATGGAAAAAAAAGAGATAAACCTCAAGAGAGGCAGTTCAAAGTGAAGTTCCCCCTCACAGACAAACAGGTAGAAGGAACTGAAAACAGGCAAAATACAATTACCAAAAACAGAAAGCAAAACAAAACACAAGGGGTTCTTTAAGCCAACACAAATCTTGTGTGTTGACTGTAGAGGTTTTTATTAAATAACCTCCTTTCAGCCTCTGACAGCAGTCACTAGTGTTTGGATTTTACCTGGAGTGGATTCCACTCTGGTGTTGCGTATGATCACCGTGTTTTTCAAGTGTTTATTCAAGAAACAGGCACTAAGAACATGCACAAATATTTTGTTCTTTGCAGGCCGACGCTGCTCCTTGAAAATTACCAGCCATGGTTGGAGCTGAAGGTTAATTCAAAAGTGGACGCTTCAGTAGCAGAGGTAAGTCGATGGATGGTTCAACGTCAGCGGTTTTTATACAGAAAAAATGTCTCTGTTATTCTGACAAAACCACTGAAAAACATCGACTCAACCTTCTGTTCTGATCTGACCTGTTCTGTCCCCATCCTGCAGGTGTTCGAGTTAGTGCTGGAGAACTTTGTCTACCCCTGGTACAGGTATGAAGAGAAATCCCAGAGTGTTTTATCGTCTGAAGAAGGTGGATTTTTACAGACTCATGTAGGAGTTTGTTTTTAAACTTCCTCCTTTGGTTTTCAGGGACATCACAGATGACGAAGCATGTGTTGACGAACTGAGGATGACCTTTCGCTTCTTCGCTTCAGTGCTCGTCCGCCGAGCTCAGAAGGTGACGCTTAAACACTCTTCAGTAAAGATGGAGCAGTTAGCAGATGTTTAGCGTGATGTGCTCTCGTAAAAGACTTGATGTTGTTGCAGCAATCCTGGTTTTTCATGATGGTTTTTCAAAGACTAATTTACACAGAAGGTCAGAAAACTCAAATGCAGGTTATTGTGTCACCGGAACACAATTTCATGGTTCTCTCACTCTCCTCCTCACGGCTCTGGTCGTTCCTGGTCCTCTCATATCCAATTATGCTGCAAACACCAGGAGGTTGTAAAGTCTCACAATCATGCAGATTTAGGTGCAAACAAAACACATTCTAAATCAGTACGTTTTTACATACAGTACTGAGTTTACCATCTTCTGTTGATGTTTGTTCATTCATGATGAAACTTTGGTCGCAGGCTAACTGTGAAGTGTTCTCAGTCGCAGTTTACTTGTTATTTCTTTTGTGTGTTTCACTGATTCGGGACATCTTTTTGGCAGGTTGACATCCCCGCTGTGTTTGCAGACAAAGTGATGAAAGCTGCAATGAAGCACATTGAAATTATTGAAAAAGCTCGAGAAAAAGGTAAGTACATATATTCACTTTCACATTCTTGCATATATTAATATTAATTGTTTTATTTTTAATTTTAACTTCAGGTTTGTCTGCTGACAGTTTAGCTATAAATCTGGAAATGGTGACAGTTTTCTCTCCACCAAACTAGAACTGAAACAGTTAACCTTGCTGTACAACGATAAAAATGAGTGACCTTTGATGATGCAGCCAAACTGATAAGTGAAAATGTGTTTCCACCTCGTGTGTGTGGTCTGATTTTATTTGTCAGGGTGTTACGTCGTCTTACACCAGATATCAAACACAACAAACCTGTGAGAACTGGCAGGAGTTGTTCATATGTTCTTTAAGCCCAGTTGTGTGATGCTGGGTTTAATATCCACTGTGTTGTGATGTTATATTGTGTGTGTGTGTGTGTGTGTCTGCAGTGAACAGTGTGGAGGGTTTACAGCAGGCAGCTCTGGATGAATACGGCCCCGATCTTCACACTGCTCTGCGCAGCCGGAAAGACGAGCTGTTCTATCTGAGGAAGCTGACTGAGATGCTGTTTCCCTACGTCATGCCTCCCAAAGCCACAGACTGCAGGTAGGGAGACACAAACAGAGACTGACCAACCTCCTTCTCAGGCTGGACTTTGAATTTGGGAAGACCTGTCTCCTTAAATGTAAAAGTTGTAACCAGTGTTTTTTGTCTTGGCTCAGGTCTCTGGCTCTGTTGCTGCGGGAGGTGATGGCCGGATCTGTCATCCTACCAACCATGGACTTCATGGCTGACCCTGTGAGTAGAACAGGACTATGTGTGTTGACAGTTTAATGAACGAGCCGCTCGTATTCTTCTTTTAATCTTGTAAAACTTGAAATTAGTGGAGAGTGTTTGGCTTCATCAAATGAAACCACAGACAGGTGGAGAAACACTTCATCTGGCCATTAAAGTGGTGATGTTACAGCTCTAATAACGCCTCCTAACTGCATAAAATAGCCTGGTGCTACACAGGGAAGTAACTCAAGAAAATAACTTGATGTTAATTATTTAGACATTTTAATGCAATTAAATCAGGACCGTAAGAGAACCTGTTGTTTCTCTTTGTTTTCCAGGATACTGTGAACCTCATGGTGCTCATATTTGTTGATGACACTCCAGTAAGTGAGACTGTTTCCTTATATCTGAGTCATGTATGTTCAGATAAATCATCTTCTAAATCATCTCATTACTTTGCTCATTTAAATATCTCCTGCATCTGCAGCCAGAACCAGCCACAGAACCTCCGTCTGCCCTGGTTCCATTTTTACAGAAGTTCGCCGACGTCAGCAACAAAAAGCCGTCGGTGAGTATCTCTGTGAGGGAGGACGAGACTTCACAGATTTCATTTAGTCCAACCAGCCACTTCCTATTCTGTGGATCTGTGTGTCGTCTTTTATTTCTTCTGTGATGTGCACAACTAAACGTCTGTCTCCGCTCGTGCAGGTGCTGAAGATGGAGCTGAGGGAGATCAGGAATCAGCAGGATCTCCTCTTTCGCTTCATAAACTTCCTGAAGCAGGAAGGAGCTGTGCATGTGCTGCAGTTCTGCCTCGCTGTGGGTGAGAACAACCGTCACACATGCAGCAAATGTTGCTGCACATTTAATCATTTATTAATGGCTTGGTAACCTAGATTATCTTTAAATAACAACTAGCTTTGAAAGCCTATAGCAATCAGTTAAGTAGTTAGATAACCCGCCGGACCTCTGTGTTTCCAAGTAACCACTAACTGGTTCATCTATGAATCCATCCAGTTTCTAACCCCCTTATCCCGAAGAGTCATTCCTCCATAGTTATTGGAAACATACCTGACATGCGTTTCTTCGCACTGATGAAAAATCGTGAGAGTAACTCTGGAATAGAAAGGTGATATGTTGAGTTTTTCCTCCAGAGGAGTTCAACGATAAGATCCTGAGTCCGGAGCTCAGTGACTCCGAGCTGCAGCGTTTGCACGGCGAGGTGCTGCACATCTACGAGACCTACTGCCTGGACGAAAGCATCGACAAGATCAGCTTCGACCCGTTCATCGTGGAGGAGATAAAGAACAGTAAGACGCTACGACCGTCACCATGGTGCTGGGCTTTCCTCTTTTTTTGGCTTTAAAGCAGAGCAGCTGTGGAGTCACGACGTCATAACTCAGCCTTAATGTGTTTTTCACAGTTCACTGAAGACAGTCAGAATCTCTTAAAACACTAATGTGTTGGAGGTTTTTGTAGATGTGTCTCTTCCATGATGGTTTGATGATCCTGAAGCAGTTGAAGTGAATATCTCTGTATTTATAGATTAATTCATAATTATGATTAATGCTAATTTACTGAACACTTTTGATATTATCATTCTTGCATTGCCATCAAAAACATACAACCTACAAAACCAAAAGTGGATCTGTAGAGAAAGTGTTCACTGGACTTGTGGGATAATTAAAGAAGGACTTAACTTTTGCTGACCTCCAGTGATTCCACTACTCACCTGGCTGCAGTGATGTACAGGTGTACTCCAGGACATTGTGACATCACCGCTGGTTGTGGTCAGAGGTCAAACAGACAGGACAGTGATACGTTGCTTTCAGTCTGGTGTTAAGTTTCTCTATAAACATTTTAGAACGCAGCGCTGCTTGTGTACAAACCCGTGTAGTTTCCTTCCTGTTTGTTTCCACCATAAACGATCCATCTTTCTACACAGAGAGCAGTTTGATTTAAGCTCCGTGTGTCCTCCCTCTCAGTTGCTAAAGGTCCGTACGGTGGTGTGGTGAAGCTGCAGACCATGCGCTGCCTGTTTGAGGCGTATGAACACGTGCTGTCTCTGCTGGAGAGAGTCTTCACCCCCATGTTCTGCCACAGCGATGAAGTAAGAGCTTTGTTTTTGAGCTTTGAAGACACTGAGTGACTGTGTATTCAAAATATAGACTTAGAGTATTTGTCAGTGTTGAAAGATAATGAAGCATATTTATATTTGTACTTGTTTCAGATACTGGAATATTTCCATCTAGTGCTTCTACTTCACGACATTACATTGCAATATTTTGCTTTTAACTACACCACATTAGCTACTAGTGAGTCATGTTATAAAACATTAGAGGTACACCGAGGCCAGGACTGCACTGACTGTCTCCTCTCTGTGTTCAGTACTTCAGGCACCTGCTGAGAGGAGCCGAGTCTCTGACGAGGAACTCAAGAATCAACAGGTTTGTTTCACGTGGAAATCACAGAAAACAGAAATTTAAAATTGCACATTATATGATCAGCGCCATAATTATTGAGCAGGAAGGTGAACCGGCTCATTTCATAGTCATAGTGAGGTTTTCATTCATTCATAATGACAGTTAATTTCATTGTACAAGTTTTGTCCAAACCGTCATTAGCTGCTTGTGCGTCTTATTCCAGAAATAGCTTCAGTTTGGAAGAAAACAGGTAAGTAGGTGTTCGGCATGTCACCTGTCTGCACAGAGTCTGCTGGATGCAAAGAGCAGAATGCATTATGATGCATGCTGGCATGCAGTGTCAAAGAGAAACAGCTTGGTTGCAAGTTACACACGAGCTTTCAGGAGCGACACGCTGCTGCGGCCGGTGGATGAAAAAGGCCTGTAGTTGTCACAGCCGTCCTGTTTTACTGCACGTGTGCTGCACACCTGATGCACCGGTTCATTTGTCACATGGTGCAGAGTGAAAGGCTCAGGTGATTTTTACAAACGTGACAGATGAATATTTATCTTCAAGGACCAGCAGCAGAGCAGAGGAAGAAGGAACCGTTTCAGAGCAGTTAATAGAGACGTGAAGATAGAAGCATGTGACAGGAAAAGAAGTCCGAGCTCGTTTTCTCTGTTCTCTTCTAGAAACACGTCAAAGCGAGGGGAGTCGTTCGGCATCAGCAGAATTGGCAGCAAAATCAAAGGTGTGTTCAAGAGCACGACCATGGAGGGTGCCATGCTGCCGCCCAGCGCCATGAACGAGATTGATGACGATCTGGTGAGTGAGAGACTCGGCGATGATGTTACGACCCTTGGTTTGTGCTCAGTAGAAATTTCTCTAAGACAATACAATTAAGATTTTCACTTTAATTTTTTTTTAAGAAATAACAATAAATAAGAAAATATTTCTGATCACAAATGAGCTTTTGTGAAAATGGATTATTGATTAGTCGCCTCTGTGTTAGACAGTTGCTTCTGTGCTCTGAAAACATCAAGCTGTGATGAGAATCAGCGACACTTCGGCCGCTCTTCATGTCTCTGCACTCATTTATTCCTTCTTTCAATCAGTCCATTTTTCCATTAACAACTGTGTCATCCAGTCCTACAAAAATATGCACATATACTGTATTTAAAACATAAACAAAAATACACAGGATCATGATGGATCTGTTTCTTGATGATGTATTTTTCCATGTTAATGTGGTTTAGCAGGAACTATAAGATTTTAATTAGACTGCGATTTATTTTCTTTAAAATTAATTGTTCCAAATTAACCCCCACACACTTCAGGTAATATCGTATCTTAAATATTTGCCTGAGTCTGACAGTGTCATTTGTTCCTGTTTGGCTCTTGCTGCAGGTGGAGGAGGCCACCGTCGTGATGGAGGACGATTCCCCCGCCGAGCCGGCCGGCACACCGGGCACCCAGAGGAACCTGTCGGCCTGGATCATCACCATCCCCTACATCGACATCTATGACGACGAGGTCAAGAGGGAGAGGATCCCCGTCTTCTGCATCGATGTGGAACGCAATGATAGGAAGGAAGGTGAGAGCTTCAGTCTGCGCCGTCGTCTGTCTAATTAACAGCCGTGCTGCAGCTCATCTGATCCCTGATCAGCACGTGACCATGTTGCGATTCTCTTTTGTTCTTAGTAGTCGGTCATGAAACGGAGAAGTGGTCGGTCTACAGAAGGTACATGGAGTTCTACGTACTAGAATCCAAACTCACTGAATTCCACGGTACAGTTTTAGCTGCTTTTTGTTGGTGATGTTTCCTTTATATTAAAGCTCCATCCTCCGGCTCCACACTGTGTCTCATATTAAATGTTTTCTCTCCAGGCACATTTGCAGATGCACAGCTTCCATCCAAAAGAATCATCGGACCAAAGAATTATGAATTCCTCTCATCAAAAAGGGAAGAGTTTGAGGAATATTTGCAGGTATTCCACCTGGACACTAACATGAATATCTATTGGAGTAAATAATTACAGTGTATTTTTTAAAATTTTTTGCTGTTTAATGACTCTTTGGTGTGAAGTTCTGATTGTTTTTAAGACTTCGCTGAGATGTGTGAGGTCTCATTAACTGAATGTAACTTTAGTGCTTTATACATTTGTATATTGGCACCAGAGGGCAGTAAAACAAAACAGTGTTAGGGAGGTTTTAAATGACTGAGTCAAGGGTGTTTACTTTAATTTTGAACATTTAAAATCAAGTAACAACGTTTTGATGTTTACACATGTAAAATTTTCCCTTACAAATCAAAACTGTCTCATGATTAGAGGAAATAAGAATTTCTTATTTGTTCTCACTCATTGTGTAGATGCATACAAGATGTTTTTCTGTTTGTACGCGGCCTGGTGGCAGATGCTGAAGCTTGTAATCTGAGGAAGAACATCAGTTAAACAACTAAAGTTTCTGGCATGTTTGTGTTTGTGTCCAGAGGCTCCTGCAGCATCCAGAGCTCAGTAACAGTCAGCTGCTGGCAGACTTCCTGTCTCCTTATAGCATGGAGTCTCAGTTCCTGGACAGGATGCTGCCTGATGTCAACCTTGGTAAGTAGTGATATATATTCCCTCCTTTTGTGAAGCATTATTTATTCAGGGACGAGGAGCTGGAGAGTACGAGTCTTACTACAGAGATCGACGGTCGGCCACAGAGCAGCTCTGCTGCTGCTGCAGATTCTCTCCGTTAATTGATTTTCAGTTAAATTATTCTACATGCGACTTTGCATTCATTTCCTTTGCCCTGATGTAAGAAAACGTCGTTATGAATATTGTGCACAATGATTACAATCATGTCACCCAGACGTGCTGCCACAGAATAAATATATTTTCCTTCCTGACACATTTTCCATCAGGTCATAGTGTCTTTGAACTGGCCCTTACCTGGCCAGGCCTCTCTGACCTCTGACCTCTTTCTTTGTTCACGTCCTTCTGCCTTTTCTTCAGTGATCAGTACTTTCACTTTACTTCATATTTCCAGCGTTATTTACTAACTAATTAGAGTTTTTGTTTCACAGGGAAAATTTTCAAGTCTGTACCGGGGAAGCTGATAAAGGAGGTGAGCTGAAATTCTGTTGTAAAGATGATTTATTTCCTTCCTTACCTCCATGTACACGAGTCATTTAAAGTCTTACTGAGCTAACAGGCTTCCTGCTGCTGCTTCAGATTTACCAAACTTTACCTTCTCATTTAAATCTTAGAAAGAAACTAAATAAATAATTATATTTCCAGCATCTGTGCGTCATTATTCTGCCTGTTAGAGATTCATCATTAAGGCTGGAATCTGGCCACGATGGTTAAGTGGTGTTAAGGTGTCTCTGTTTCACTCTGCAGTTTGCCGACAAACACCAGGTGTTAGTGCTGTAGCTAGTTCAACAAGGTGATGATGATGATGATGATGATGATGATGATGATGATGATGATGATGATGATGATGATGATGAAGGTGGTATTAAACACTGTGAAACTGTGTGTTTTCCAGAGAGGACAGAACCTGGAGCCTTTCATCCAGTCATTCTTCAACTCCTGCGAGTCGCCCAAACCCAAACCCAGCCGGCCGGAGCTGACCATCCTCAGCCCCACGGCAGAGAACAACAAGAAGGTGAATAAACAGCAGGCTCACTAAACATCTCTCTCCTGCTGAATCCAGAGCAGAGGTGTTGTTATTGGCAACGTTAGCAAACAGATGAACTCAAGCTGCACATTAATTAACTCCAGCACTTGATGGGGTTGTGATAAGCTGTTGGAGGAAGAGTTTTGCTGTTGATCTCCAGAGAATGAAAAGTTCCATTTGCTCAGATCTGAGAGGAGAAGTAACGTCCTCTTTTCCCAGGAAAGAATAGTCATGTTTGTTTTCATGATTAAGCTTGATGTTTTTCTCCATGGAGACAGTTTGGATGAATGAAGGGTGAATGAAATACAGTATGTTTTTCTTTATATAGTAAAGTACCACAGCCTGGTAGAAGTTTTTCTTCTGAGCTCACTGTTGCACTGATACGTTCCTTCACCATGAACACACACTGTAGTTAATCTTGACTCGGTCCCACACACACTGTAGAGCAATGATGTGTTTTTAATTATTAAGAGTGGAGAAGTCAGACACATGGTTGGTTTGGGTTTTCATGGGATTTGTTGATAATACTAAAATAAAGAAGAACTCCAGCCTTACCCTTTAAAACAGAATTACCAGTTAAATTCTTGCTACATCTTCAGTCGTTCTCTCGACGTTAGACGTGATCAGACGCTGTAGATCAATAATTCACATTCGGTGTCGTGTGATTCTTGATTTTTTTTTTTACTTTATTCCTAATGATTCATTTTCACCTGCAGCTCTTCAGCAGCCTGTTCAAGAACAACGCAAACCTGTCAGAGAGTTCGGAGAGGAGAGCCAACCCCAACTACTTCATGGAGCTGCTCACTGTTCATGGCATGTATGACTACATGATGTACGTCGGTAAGTGATGGTGATGGTACCTTTAATAAAACTCAACTAAACATGCAACAGCTTGTCAGTTTGTAACACCTCTCTCTTCTTACTGTGTTGTATGAGATCATTTCTGTTTCATTTCCGAGGAGCAGCTGCCGTTATCACAGGGGACAGACGTTATTACAGCACACACAGACTGTTAACTGACATAGCTTCACTCGGGAGGAGCAAAAAGTGATGCATTTATACTCAGATGACCAGGTGACGATTAGGTTCCATTCAGCTGTCACCGTGTTTTATATATTTGCTTTTAAAGTCAAATGAAATTACTAACATGAAACCAAATAGTAGAAGAAGAGGTTTGATAATGACACAAGATGAAGAGTGAGAGCTGCACCTGCTCTCACTCTCAAGATGTTTCCATGTCCCACATGACAGCGCTGTCATAAACTGAAAGGTGTCAGATGTCTTAATGACGTCCTCAATCATCACATCTGTAAATCACTCAACTTCACTGGGAAGATTTTTACTTTCATCCTGTTTTTTTCCTTATGAAAAAACACCCAGAATCTCAGAGTCATTTTGCAGCTGTACGTGAGAAATTCAATATTCTTCTCAAAAGCAGCTTCCTGGGAGCTGATTGGTCACAGCAAAGCGCTCCATCCTCAGATGCAGATGTTTTGATTGACAGGTCGAGTGGTGTTCCACATGCCCGACTGGCTGCATCACATTCTGGCCGCCGGGAGAATCCTGTTCAAGAACACGTTCGAGGCCTACATGGACCAGTACATGCAGTCCAAACTGCAGCAGATCCTCCAGGAGCACCGCATGGTGTCCCTCATCACACAGCTCAGAGGTGGGAAACTGCCTCTTACTAAAGATGTGTTTGTGTTAAAGAGTTAAGGTCCATTTTCTCTCTGCATTTATAATTCCAACAACCATGTCAGGGAAAACAGACTTCAGCTAACGTTTATTTGTCAGTGGCTCAGACTCCTGATGTAAAGATATATTACTCTTAAATAAATCATGGCAGGAGGGGCCACTAATCTTTTGTTTCCTGTTTTTCTACAAAAATAATAAGTACATTTATTCCAGCACAGTACTCAGGTAACATCTCTAAGGTCTCTTTATTTTTATGCTGCTTCACTTCTCTTCAGACGTAAATGTAAAAAAGACACTTTTATTTAAAAGATACAGTTTTCAGATTCAGATTTTATGCTCTAAACATCAAGATATAATACATTTTTAGATTAAAGCCACATTTGCCAAAGCATAAGGAATCAGCATTAATAAAACACTGTTATAAGTGTTATAAATATGTAAGTACTTGAATGTAGAACACCCTCTTGTGACTGTATTTTACATCCAGTATTTCTACTTTTAGTGAAAGATCTTCAACCTCGTTACACTTCTTCCAACGAAGGTTGTTCAGTGTCACCAAAATGTATTTGGCTGCTCTACATCGGCTCCAATGAAACAAAACTCCAGTTCCTCCCATATTTTTTTCCAGATCTGAAGTACAGTTTAGAATTTCTTGTTCAAATGATCAGAATTCAGTAAATGAAAAAGTTGGTAGAGACAGTTTCCCCCTCCTCTGTCACTGACTGATGGAGACAGACAGAAGGACAGAGACACGAGGTCACAGGGAGGAGAAGCTCTGACGGATCAAACTTTGTTTCTGTTCTCTTCATGTCGTCGTTTCTTCCTGCAGACGCTGTGTTCTGTGAGGACAGCGAGGAGCGAACCACCGAGGACAAACAAGTCAGAGCCAAGCAGACGTTCGAGGAGATGATGAAGTATTTACCAGGTCAGTTTGATCAGTTTTCCTTCCATTATAAGAGCTGTGTCCATCAGATTGCTTTGGAGGTTTTCTGTCCTTATCCAGTTTAAAAGCAGCATTAATGGATTTTTTGTTCAGCTCATGTTTTACTGACATATTATCACACTCTGCAGGTGATGTAGCAAATATGATGGCAAACAGAGCAACTTACCACCCCATTAGAGTGGCGTTTGTGATCTAATATTCCCTCTTTTCGCTCTGTGTTTGGTCTCTACCAACTCTTGAAAACATTATCTGTCTCTTCAGCTGCTAAATGCTGCACTGTGTTCACCAGCTGCTCTCACACTGTCTGTCTGCTGAGAGTGATGAGACTAAACTTTACAGTAAATATCTCAGAAAACCAAATCTTTGAGCTAAAAGTTCCTTAGAGCTGCTTTTTAATATAAAAAAAATATTTAGTTAATGGAGATTTAACCAGGAAAAATATGTTTAAAACAATGGTTTTTAACAATGAGCTGATTCCTGACTTATGTTGTTTAATAAAATACAGTAGTGATAAGAGAAAAAAGGTTCTTTCACTTCAGCTTTAACACCTGAGCTGATTCCAGGTGCAGCCCTGTGTTTATCAGAAAAAGTGAGGCTGTAGTTTCACTACATGTTCTGTCACACACACTTCCTGTTTCTGTTATCATAGACAAGTTCCAGACAAGTAGGTTGGAACATGGACTGAACAGACATTAAAGATAAATCATAGTGGCTGCTGCGTACAGGTGGCCACAGGACACACCAAGTGATTTACATCCCAAAAAACATCCGTGAAAAGCATCAAAACATCAATAAAAAGGTGTAATGGTGAGATTTCAGCACAGATAAAAATATCCCACTAATTCATTTTGGGTGTATTATACGTTAAAACACTGGACAAGGCTGTCACCTATTATTACTACCACTAATACCACTCCTCTTTCTTATACTCAGGACACTCTGCCAACTGCTCAAACCCACGTTACAAAACTTAATTAAATTGAAGATGTGTGTGTGTGTGTTTGTTTGTGTCAGACTTTGTGGGAAAGTGCATCGGCGAGGAGGCGAAGTACGAAGGTATCCGGCTGCTCTTTGACGGTTTCCAGCAGCCGCTCCTCAACAAGCAGGTAAAGAGACAAATAGGAAACAACAGAGCTGCAGTAAATGTCAGTTTGGTGAAGCTTTATTAATCTTTCAATTCAACCCTGACAACATCCTGTACTTCAGGTATCCAGTGGTTTTAATACATGTGTGTACTTGTCTCAGGTGTCGACTGTTGACTGGTGCAGTTCTTCTGTTTGTCAGATCATCATGACTCTGTTCCTCTATTTCTATCATATGTTCTAATGTCTGAGACTGAGACACAGATACAATTATTTAATAAAAAGGACTCATTATAATAACACTGTTACAATAAACCAGACCTCCTGAGGCAGGGCTGCTTGGTATTGTTTGAAAATCCCGTTTGAGTTCCTGTTGGATTTTTGTGATAACCTTTTTCTACAAAATAAAAATCAACAAAATAAAAGTCCTAAAATGTTAGAAGACTGAACAAGAACTATTATTATTATTATTATTATTATTATTATTATTATTATTATTATTTATTTGTGTTCAAACTAAAGAATCGCTTAACATAAAAGATATATATGCACAAAACATTCACATATATACAGAAACACTTTTATATAGACTCAGATACACATGAATGTTTATGTACATCAGAGGTAGGAAACTAAAAGCTCCTAGAGTAAAGTAGGACAATTAGATGTGATATGGCTACGAGAACAACATAACGTTAAAGTCAAATAAGACGTGGCAGGTAGAATAAAACCAACAGTTTCCTTTCTAACAGCAGTGGTTTGTGATTTTGTCTCTGTCCTCAGATGACGTACGTCCTGCTGGACATCGCGGTGCAGGAGCTGTTTCCTGAACTCAGCAAGGTAAACAAGTGACAGTGGAGAATGTAAAGAAACGTTACAGGAGGAGACACAGCTCACTGTGATGTTTGAGACTGTGTACCATGAATTCTTACACAGTCAGAGCAGATGGAAATAAACAGGAGACTAAAACAGGACCTGATGTAGGAGATTCTTCATATTGTCAGTATCAATTCCCCCCAGTGTTTCACAGCAAAGGGACATGTTCTGTTCTCTGGAAAGCCTTTTTCATGAGAGGGGGAGTAAATACATTTGTCTGTATAAAATTCTTCCTAAAACATGATTGAATATAATATAAATCAGATGTGTTTCTCTCTCCAGTTGAGGCATATAAAGGCCCTTCCTGCTATTTGAGAATTTACGATGTTCACTACTGAGCTGGAGTGAGAGTGTGGTTAGCTTAGCTTAGCATAAAGAATAGAAGCCTCTAAAACTCAGTGACTGATGTGCTATTTTAATGAAATGTAAAAACCAGTTTGGGATGTCATAGTAACAACAGAGTTGATGATGACGGTTTTAGAAACCTGGGTGTGATTGGAGTGAGCTGCAAACACTCACCACACCCAGCTGTTGTTTCAAAGCACTTCTTTGCCCCTAAAACCAAAACTTTTTAATTTTTAATCACTGTGTGATGTGTCACT
This sequence comes from Seriola dumerili, assembly GCF_002260705.1. Classification (NCBI taxonomy): domain Eukaryota; kingdom Metazoa; phylum Chordata; class Actinopteri; order Carangiformes; family Carangidae; genus Seriola; species Seriola dumerili. Next base: position 22,612,421 of record NW_019174280.1, read on the forward strand.
GTGGTGACTCAGTGGCTGGATCGCAACAACTACTGGATGAATTATGACATTTTGTACAGACATTTTCTCACAGGATCGATTTTAATAACTTTGATTAACCTTGAGTTCACGTTAAACTTTTAATTTGCTTTAAATATTAGTTTGTGATAAACTCCTGCAGAGCTGATGAATTTCCCTTTAGCTCATAGCTCTGCTGTAAGTTTTTGTGTGTTGCCGCTGAGCCTGAACTATGAGCAGTAACCTCTCAGAGGGCGGCATGATTTTATTTAATTAATTAATCGGCAATCAGATCAGACAAAATAAGGATTCTGATTATTAGAAAAATGTCGTGTATTGGATCTGATTATCAGCTGACGCCTCGTTTAACGGACAACAGAACATTAGCTTGTCCATACAGAGCTAATTTCAGTGACAGAAACAAAAGCAGTGAGTGGTGAAGTGTAGTCCAACCTAGTTCCAGTTTGTTCTGTACATGACTGTGAGTTTGATTTAACAAATCTAGGTTTTTTGTTTTTTTTTTAAATCTGGCTCTCAGCTGCTCATCTTCAGACGAACAAAAGCAAAAAACAGAATGTGAGTGTCTGGTTTAATTCAGGTGTTTTATGTTTCTCAGCAGGGAATGAAGGAGACGACCTTCATGTGAAGTCAACACTGAATCCACATCCTGGACGATGGACGTGCAATACACAACGATTTCCGACACCTCTGGAAACACCTCTACATTCCAATGTTTATTAATGCACAAATAAAGATATATATTTATTGATGTCACCGCAGTGAACGCTGTCTCCTGTGTTTTCTTTCAGAGCCAATGAAAATATTAACACAAAAACGTCATAGTATACTAAGGCATAAAAAGTCAAAAAAATTTCATAGTAGTAAGTCATAAAAATGTTGTAGTAAGGCATAAAAAGTCAAATAAAGGTCAGTATAGTAAGGCATAAAAAAGTTTTAAAAATGTCATAGTATAATAAGGCATAAAAAGTTAAAAAAAATGTCATAGTATAGTAAGGCATAAAAAGTAAAAAAAAATGTCATAGTATAATAAGGCATAAAAAGTCAAAAAAATCATAGTATAGTAAGGCATAAAAAAGTAAAAAAAAGGTCATAGTATAGTAAGGCATAAAAAAGTCAAAAAAAAGATCATAGTATAGTTAGGCATAAAAAGTCCAAAAAACGTCATAGTATAATAAGGCATAAAAAAAGTTTTAAAAAATGTCATAGTATAGTAAGGCATAAAAAGTCAAAAAAACGTCATAGTATAGTTAGGCATAAAAAAGTTTTAAAAATGTCGTAGTATAATAAGGCATAAAAAAGTCAAAAAAAAGATCATAGTATAGTTAGGCATAAAAAGTCCAAAAAACGTCATAGTATAATAAGGCATAAAAAAGTTTTAAAAAATGTCATAGTATAGTAAGGCATAAAAAGTCAAAAAAACGTCATAGTATAGTAAGGCATAAAAAGTCAAAAAAACGTCATAGTATAGTAAGGCATAAAAAAGTCATAGTATAGTAAGGCATAAAAAGTCAAAAAAACGTCATAGTATAGTATGGCATAAAAAGTAAAAAAAACGTCATAGTATAGTAAGGCATAAAAAAAGTAAAAAAAAGGTCATAGGTATAGTAAGGCATAAAAAAGTAAAAGGTCACTAGTATAAGTAAGGCTAAAAAGTAAAAAATACGTCGAGTTAGTATAGTAGGCTAAAAAAAGTACAAAATCATAGATAAGTAAGGCATATAAAAAAAAAGTCATAGATAGTTAGGCAAAAAAAGTTTTAAAAAGTAGTCATAGTATAGTAAGGCATAAAAAAGCCAAAAAAAACGTCATAGTATAGTAAGGCATAAAATATAAAAACTCTGTAATAGTAATCAAAAGTAAAAAGTTCAAGTATAGGCACTAAAAGTTTTTAAACTCATTAGTAAGAAGGCAAGTCAAAATCAAGTTAAGGCAAAAAAAGTAAAAATGCAAAAGTATAGTAAAGGCATAAAAAAGTTAAAAAGAAAGTATAGTAAGTAAAGTCATAGTATAGTAGCATTAAAAAGTTTTAAAAAGTAAAGTCATAGTAAGCTAAATGTATGTAAGGCATAAAAAGTAAAAATAAAGGTCATAGTATATATAGAGCATAAAAAGTCCAAACAAATACGTCCATTGTATAGTAAGGCCATAAAAAGTGAAAAGAAAGTCCATCAGTTATAGTAAGGCATAAAAAAGTCTAAAAAACGTCATAGTATAGTAAGCATAAGTTAAAAAGTCATAGTATAGTAAGGCATAAAGTCAAAAAAAAAGGTCATAGTAATTAGTAAGTGGCATAAAAAGTCAAAAAAAGTATAGATAATAGCATAAGTAAAGTCATTAGTAAGTTAAAAAAGCATTTAAAAAAAAAAAAAAGTTTTTCCAAAAAAAGACAAAACAAGATAAAAAAAGTTTTTTTAAAGTTAAAGTAAAGAAGGCATAAAAAAAGTAAAAAAAAGAGGTTCATAGTATAGTAAGCATAAAAAAGTAAAAAAAAGGTCCATAGTTTAATAAGGGCATAAAAAGTTTTAAATAAAAAGTCATAGGATAAGTAAGTGCATAAAAAAGTCATAAAAAACTTCAAGTGATTAGTAAGGAATTAATAAAAAAAAAGTTTCATTTATTAAGACAAAAGTAAGTCAAGAATAGTTAAGGGGCATAAAAAAGTTTTAAAAAATGTCAATTAGTATAGTGTAAAGGCATAAAAACGTTTCAAAAAAACTTCATAGTATAGTTAAGGCATAAACAAGTCATATATTCAAAGTAAGCTATAAAAAGTAAGCAAAAAAGGTCATAGTATAGTAAGGCTATAAAAAGTTCAAAAACAACGTCATAGTTATCAGTAAGGCATAAAACCAAATTTAAATGAAACCTCGTTCATACGTAAGTTAAGGCATTATAAAAAGTTAAAAAAAGTCTAGGATAGTAGCTAAGGCAAAACTATAGATAGTAAAGCTAAAAAAACGTCATTAGTAATAGTAAAGGCAAAAAAAGTCAAACGAAAAGGTCATAGTATAGTAAGGCATAAAAAAGTTTAATTAAAGAGTCCATAGTATAGTAGCGCATAAAAGTCCATAAAAACTTCACATTAGTACTACCCCCGTAAGGCACCATCCAAAAAGTTTTAAAAAAAGGTCATAGTATACCATGCCGTCAACGCACAAAAAAAGTCTAAAGAAAAATGTTCAGTAGTATCGTCACAGGCGATTAAAAAAGTTTTAAAAAAAAGGTTTCATAGTAATAGTAGCGCATAAAAGTTTTAAAAAGCATAAGTGGCATAAGTTTAAATTCATAGTATATACTAGTAGGCATCAAAAAAGTTAAAAAAAAAAGTCATAGTAATAGTAAGGCAAAAAAGTCAAAAAAAGTCAAAGCTATTAGTTAAGCTAAAAAGTTTTTAAAAAAAGTTCATTTAGTATACGTAAGGCATAAAAAAGTCAAGTATAGTAAGGCCATAAAATAGTTTTAAAATGTTTCAATAAGAATAGTAAGGCATAAAAAAGTTTTTTTTTAAAAAACGTCATAAGTATATCGAGCATAAGAATAAGGTCAAAAAAAACGTCATAGTATAAGTAAGGCATTAAAAGTCAAAAATCCTAGTATAGTAATGTCTAAAAAGTCTGTTTAGGTCGCCAATAAACCCGGGGGCACGTTTTCGACTGTTGAGGAAGGATATTGACTGCTGAAGGAGAAAGTTTCACACAGCTCGTACACTTCGTAATGGAGTTAAATTTGAACCTGTAGTGTTGGTAGGACTTTTCCTACCACTACGTTATCATCTTACCTGTCAGTTTGAAGCTGTCAAGTTGTCTTAGATAATGTATCAGTGGAAAAGCCGTAAACACAACCAAAACAAGGTTGATCAACAAAGGAATATGTCAGCTTCCTTAATGATCCGAAACATCCTGCATCAAGAAACTGACTTAAAACAGAATTGTTAAGTGAACAAAGTCTTTTTTTATTACCCCAGTGGAACTTCTAAAGAAAGTGATTCATCTGTTCAAAATTAAAAAATACATTTACTTATGACAGTATTGAGTGGTGATGCATTCACTTGGCTTTAGGAAAAAACAAACCAACTACATACAGTGAATGGGCAATACTCTTTAAACTGAAGGAATAGAATAGACAAATCACCTTACTTGCTCCAACTATACTGAGGATTGTGGTCCCTGTGAGCTTTGTTTATATCGACATCTGTACAGTTTTGTTCTGGTCCATTAACCAGAACCCACTGCCAACCAGTCTTTCATAAGAAACTCATTTCCTTCTGGCGGTAGAACATTTAAGTGAGAGCAGTGAGGTCCAGAGCACACAGAGAAGTTGTTTCTGCGGAAAAGACTCTTCAACTGCATTTCTTCTCATAATATTCTAGACCCAACTCCAGGCCAGGCCTCCCCACCTCTATGGTCCATGGTATGAGAGTATAGTATTGTAGAGTTAGCAGAGAACAATTTCTGTAGTGAGAGATTTATTACCTTCCTAACCTATTATTTTATAAAACTCAGGATAAAACTGTGGTTAACTATAATTCAATATAAAAACGAAGTCTGTAAAAAAACTAAAAAATTAAAAATTGTGTCTGTACTCAGCCTGAATGTTCCACATGTGATGGCGACCATACTCTGTGTCCTCATCTCTTCTAGAAGCGAGAGCGGAGCGCAAGAACAGTTTTCCAGTCAGATGATATGTGGCCGTTCTCTATGCAGTTGGCAGCTGATGGTGGGTGTGGCGTGCCAGCTGCGCTGTGGCTCACTGAAAGCGAGCCTAAATAAGGAGTTCCGCGCGAGCATTAACACGCTGTAGACATTGGTTTGGGGGATCCTCTCACAGAGGAGGCCTTGTTCACCTTCCTTCGACAGGTTTTCACCGAGGGGTAAAGACTCTGTGGATGCCACAGACGGAGGAGAGAGAGAGAGAGAAGAAGAGAGAGAGAGTTCTGCTGGACGTGCTGGAGTGACTCATGTTTCACTTCCAGTATGGAGCTGGGACAGTTGAAGGTGTTTGTCAATACTCCTGTGTTTCTGGCCAAATTCAGACTTAGTAACCAACTTGAGATGAAAGACGGCAAAAAAAACACTGTCCGGATAAAAACCTTCATCGCGGCTGATGAAGGAACTAGCCTCGACAAAAGGGATTTCAAAATACCACAGACATATAAAAAATACTTAAATAGAGCTTGAAGCTGCTGGATGAGGCATTAAACTGGCCACATCTGTCACTGGTTGCTGTGGTGCTGGGACATCAACCGAGTGACTTGACTCTGAATAGGTTAGGGGGTAAAGCTGTGATTACAAATCACGACTGTCTGAACGTGTTTGCAGGGAATCCCAAATAAAAAAAAAAGTTTATGATTTCACATAAGTTTTATAGTGAAACGGGCTGCAGTGGGTGCTCATAAATAACAGTGACTAATAGCACTTCTTCATCTTTGGCAAGAGCAACTATTATTCTTTCATTTTTGTGTTTCCTTGTTGTTTTTTTGCAGAAAAATTCTTCATTGGCTAAAAAAAAAACTTTCTGAGTGGACTGAGAATTATTTTTTAACCTCTGGATGCCATAATCAGCAAGAATCAGAAACTTTATTAGAGGATCACATAAGGTGGTCAGCGAAGACTGCTGAGGTTTTCTTTTAAACCTTCAGTATCCTGCTAAACTACTTTACCAGAGTCGAGGTCTTGAGCTCCCAGTGTTCAGACCAAGGACAACTGTTACTGGTTTCAAAGGAGGTTTTTTTACTTTGAGTTTTACGGAAGGGCGCCCTTTCGTTACAAAAAACTACAATAGAGTCATAGAGTCTTGCTACAACTATCTGAGTCCTGAACACAGTCCAGTTGCTCGAGTCCAAGCAGTCTGATCTCGCGTCTCAGTCAAGGGTTTAAGTGTCGAGTCTGAGTCCTGGACTCGGTCTGCACACTGACTGAGACGAGCATTTTATCTTTTTTTAGACTCATAAACTTTCATGAATTAAACTTCCAAATCGAGAACAAAAAGAAAAACAAAAACCAAACACAATGAAAAAAGTTGGACAAAGTGCGAGAGCAATCCGCTGAGCTCAGAACAGGTCTTAGTGGTTATTAGCTGGGCTTGCAGCTTTAGTCGCCGTTGCCTTTATAAACTAACGTGTGAAAAAAAGTTTAAAGTTTTGTCTATAAAATTCGGTCAAAACAGAATTCAGGAAGAGTTTTTTAAAACTTCTGGCTGCTGGAGGTTTCCCGTTCTGGTTTTAAAATGATTAATAAAAGGTCAGATATTTTTGTCAGTCACATCATCAGAGCTGGTACTTGCTTCATCTTCACTCATGGTAGTTTATA